>NW_027424801.1:17313-49321 GCF_003597395.2 Chelonoidis abingdonii
TTCCTATGTATAGTTATTTCAAGAATCCCACTCTTGTTCAGTCCAAATGTTGAATATAAGTGTCCTGGTGGCTGCATCAGTGGACTGTGGCAACACTGCCCATGTCCATTGTGTAAAAATTCGCAGGTCCAGCCACGTCACTGTCGCTCACTCAGCTCAGATCTGTGACTTAGAAGGAATGCCGAGTTGGCTGTGAATTTTTTGATTCTGAATCCAATGTGGTTTCAGGCGATCCCTGCATGCTGCTAACAACCTTACATTTTTCTACAGAGAGAGATTAAGTTCCGGAGAGAAACTTTCTTGGGTCAGTGAGAAGATATTACACATAGGATGGTTATTTTAATACACCATTCACACATTACGCACGGTTGAGCCAAGATCCAGATTTATATGTTCAAAGCTAAGTCATATAATGCCAGTATTCCGACCCTGGATATTAACTGTTGTGTAGCTTTTTAATGGTGACCATTTTCAGTGTGGATGTCGGAGAGACAGACAGACAGAGAGGAAAGGGAGTAACTTTCTGTTTTTTTTCTTTTTCAATCTTTCTCAACCCCCTTTATTCATTAAATTCCTGGTACAAATTTTGAGATTTCACGAACGCCTGGCGAACTCTCGCTTTATTGTCTTGCAGTGTGTGGTCCCAAGCTCTTGGAAGGACACTCCAGAGATCGGATTTATTCCACGAGCAGTTCCACATATCATCCAGGCCAGATCTGCCGATCCTTGCCAATAGCGAGGAAGTTTGCTTGTATGGTGTTCCAATCCAGTTGATGTGCAAACTTGGAGTGGAGATGTCAGGAATCATCATCTGTTCCCAGTTGCTTGTAGATAATCTCACTTTCCGGACAGGCGCCTGGCCCATGTCCACGCTGATCTGCCTGTCACCAGATGAATCCAAGAGGTAATATGTAATATAATGATACGAACAGCTTCACACATCAATGACATGCTCCTAGATGACATACTAATGTTTTAAAGTTGTTTTAGAAGAATATTAAGAAGAAGTTGCAAGTTGAAGTGATTAAGGCATGGCAGGAGATCTTAAGTGGATAAGGATGTAGGCTTATCCTGAATGTTTTCTCCTAGGAGAAAACTCAGCTGAGAAGTTTGGATTTGCACGACTCAGTTGTTGTTATTTGAAAAGTTAGAGGCTTAAGGAATATTAGCTCACAGTTTTGCTTACAGTATCTATATATTGTTGGTAGTGCTGGCGATATTGGAGGTCTAGCAGATTAGAGGAAGCAAATATTGCCACATTTATTTACACTTATGTAGAAGAAAGTGATCTCCTTACTCAGTCTGTAATTAAAATTCACTTCCTATAACCTGAAATCCAATGTAACCATAAGCCATTAGCAGCATGAAATCTTACAAGACCTAGTACATGCTAAGTATACCTAGTATTACTGCTTTTTATAGCTCTAAAATCAATGGTAGTAGCATACAATATTGATAATACTACTTATTTTTAGTAAGCATGTGATAAGTTTTCTCAAAAATCAATTCGCATTCGCTTCTGCTTAAGATATGAAATTTGGCTGGAATAATAGTTGTGCTGCGCTGACACAAAATGTAATGACTAGATAATAGGCGCTGTGTTATGTTCGTGAAAGTCCTCAGATTACACACAAATTGTGGGAGAGACTGTGATACTGAATAAGTGGCAAACTCATAAACAAAAAATATAAAGCCATTTCTTATACATATTAACTTTTAAGTATAATCCACACTACAAGTACAAAGGGGAATTAGTGCTTAATACATCTGATGACACTAATATAGGCAGGGGTTGGCAACTGTGACTGCACAATAGCAAACAGCATCTTTACTCTGTAACATTTCTATGCATACGCCAAGCCCCTTTCCCAACCTCTCCTACCGCCCCACAGGCGGTGAGGGAGCTCATAGGACATCTGCTATGCAGTGCAAGGGTGGGGTAGGGTCTCCTGTCCAAGCAGGGAGGCTGGGTCTTGGACACTCAGCATCCTGTGGGATGCACTACGCTCAGAGCTCTAGAGGGGGCTCGACACACTGCTTTCCGCAGGTGCGTTGGGTCGAAGCACACCGATTACGCTCAGGCATATGTTCACCTGTAAGCTTTGGATAAGGAACAATGATCATCAGAATGAGTGTGAATATATGAAGAATACTCTATAAGCTGAGCAGGAAGCAAAAGTTGAAAGAGAACTAGTGGGGAATGGAAAGGAAGCATAGATGACTGAGTCTGCACACATGACGCGCACAGATCAAGGCAGGGGGAAGCTGTGCCTCCCCAATAGCACAGACCTAGTGGTACTGCCCACACTCACCACTCCAGAGCGACATCACCTCTGAGTTTCAGCCAGTCGCATCTGCCTGGACAACTGTCCAAAAGCTGGCTGGCTGGTGCAGGACCTGCTGCCAGTGCACTGGGGCTGTAGGCGCATGCAGCCACCACAGGACCTGGCACTATGGACATGTGCCTGGGAGGTGCATAGCAACCAACACACACGCGGCTGTCTGGAGCACTTGAGGCTTGGACCTTGCCCCCTCACCGCTTCCCTACGCTAGGGTGGGGTCATGGAGAAGCTCTGGGCTCCTAGTGGGGGATATGGAGGTAGAAAGAGGCAGGGGTAGTCTTAAGGCACAATGGGAGGAGAAGGGGCTTTGGGCCTAACGGGGAGAGACTGGGGGCTAGCCCCCAAAGCAGATCCCGCCCCATGTGCTGCCTGTGAGATACCACTGCAAGAAACTAAGCTGGTCTACTCTAGGCTGCATGCAGAGGCAGTCATATCGGAAGGAGCCAGGAAGACGAGAGAGTGCGTTCTCATGTATGGTTTGAGAAGAACTGTTGAATTTTTCAGACAGACAACATTTTCTTGGAAAATATTAGATTTGACAAAAATCTGCAAGCATTATGTAATTTGATTATTTTCAGTTTCTAAATACAATAAATTACAAATCTATTGTTTTACGATATGCTGAATGCTTAATATATATCCAGCACTTTTCATTTACTAACTTTTATGTTAACATTAGTTAATAATAAATCAATAGAAAACCAATACACAAATAAAGTCAAAGCAATGGAGGTCAACAATCTTTAATTTTTGAACAAATTTTGAAGTTGCATGTAATGACATTTCAATTCTTTCTCTCTCTTATTAGGCTCTGGCCCCACTTGGGTGGATGGTATTCGGTGCGATAAGCAGCACGGTTCCCTGTGGGATTGCCCATCAGATCCATGGAATCAGCAGTCATGTAACAGAGGACAAGAAACCCACATCTCTTGTGAAGGTAAATAGTAAACTATTTGTACTATATAAGCACTCAAACCACAAGTCTAACTTGCTGACAGATTTTGATATAATTATGGTATTTTATATTTTCATTATATTTTATGAAATACATAGTTATATTCTTTTAACATACTCAGCAATGGCACAAACTTGTTTTCAGTTTCTGAGGTTATGGAGATAGGAATGTAGTCTGTTGATAACAAACATGGAAATCAATTATTAAAAAATACACATTACACAGAATGATCAGTTATGACCTAATCCAACACCCAGTGAAGTAATCAAATTGTAGATTTAAAGGTCTGAAAAGCCTGCTAAAATAATCGAATCTGGCAGGCCATAGAGTATTAACCAGTGATTTCTGCATCTAGCCTATACATTCTGGTTTAGCTACAGCATGTCTTTTAGAAAAACCTCTCATCTTGAATTAAAGACTTCAAGTAATGGAGAATCCACCACAACCTTTGGTAAAATGTTTCAACGGTTAATTATGGTGACTGTTAAAAAAAAACAGTTCTGAATTTGTCTAGCTTCCCCTTGCAGCCACTGGATTGTGTTAGGCGTTTGTGTACTAGATTAAAAAGCTATCTGCTCTCAGAAATCTTCTCGTGTAGGTACGTAAACACTATTAGCAAATAAAGCCCTTCACTGCCAAAGTGAGTAGGCAGTGTTTCATACTCCACTTCAGAGCTGCAAAAACTGGGATCAGAATCCTGCTGTCTGCTGTGGCAAACTCAAGTGTCACCCATACAAGAACACTGCATTATTGACCCCATTTTATAGATAGAGACCAGACATAAAAACTGTCTCAAGCAGTCTGTAGTATAACAAGGCACTGGCGGCAAATCACTTGCAAATCTAGGCCAATGTCTCAACCTCAATACCACCTTTTTCAGCTGTTGACTTCCATGGGTATTGGATCCATCCCCTAGTGAGATCCAGTAAGAGTTATTAATTAAATACTCCTGGGTGAATTCTGCACCACTGCGCAATGCAGAATTTTGCAGAAATGAACGTTATGCATACAGCGTTGGCTTCCCCCCACAGAAATGGGTTGCAGTGCTGCTGGCCACCACTAGAGACCACTGGACACAGCAAAGCCCAGCTCGCACGTAGAAGACACTACTGGGGAGAGGGGAAGGGAGCTAGCTGGTTCCCAGGAGCTGCAGTTCCCAGCACCCCCTGAGGGAAGGAGACGTCAGCACACAGGAAACTGCACACAATCCTGGGACTGAGCATCAGGCTCTTTCTCCCTCTGGATCCCTGGGCTCTGAGGGGTAGGGAGGGGCAGGTGTCTGGGCTGTGGGGGGGCATGGCTGAGCTCTGGGGAGGAGGTAACGGGTATCGTGGCAAGGCGGGCCACCGCAGCTGGGCTTGGGGAGGGAGAAGGTGCGGGTATGTGGTCCAGGAGACTCCTGCAGCTGGGCTCTGGGTGGGAGGGGTTTTGGGTGTACTGGCTGGGGAAGGGCTGTGGCTGGCCCAGGGGGAGAGGGGTTGTGGGTGTCTAACCTCCCAGCTAATGTCTGGGGAGCAGCGAGGGGGCAGAGAAACAGGAACTGGGTTGTCATAGGGGTTTCTTTAACTCACTACTCCTGGAGGAAGATTTGTGTGTCTGTGTTGTTGCAAACATAGTTGCTGACAGATATTTTGAAATAAATTACCAAAATAATTGAAACTGGCATGATTATATAGTGTTATTTTGACAAATAAAATTTGCTGAATTTTAAAATATTGTGCACAGAATTTTTAATATTTTGGTGCAGAATTCCCTCAGGAGTAGACTAAAGAACAGCACTAGTGTGGCTTTATGGTTAAAAATCTTCCTGGGAATAATGATCAGAGGTCTGGGCTGTGAAGTCCATCGACAGGTCCGTGTCTGAAGCATTATTTATATTACTGTAACACCTAAAGTCCCCAAGGGCTCAATGCAGCAGGCATTCTAAAAACACAGACTGAGAAAGGCACTGCCATAAGAAGTTTACAGCCAAGACAGACGGGAGGAGATGAAGTAACTAGCCCAAGGTCACACAGCAGCTTGAGGGCAAGGACAAAGATAGAACTCAGGTCTTTTAAGTCCTAATCTAGTGCTATGACCAGTATCAATACACTGCCTCTCAGTGTAGGAAGGTACAGACCTGTAACTCCTATATAGGCTGTTCTTAATATTAACAATCCTCTTCTATTGGTTCCTGCAGGGTGAGGGTGCATTTCAATTCATGTGTCGTACCTTCCTTCACATGACAAGCCGGGATCATGGATGTAGAGCATGCTGGCCCGTCTATTGCGGCACGCGCCATGAACTACGTAGTGGGAACTTAAGTAAATTCCGAAGTGTCTCACACTACAGCAAATTATGCTGACCCTGCGATTCGCACTGGAAATACCACACCTCGACGGGATGTCATTAAGCACACTAAATCCACATGTAAACACAATAGGTAGATAATGGATTACCTTACTATGAGAACCCCTCCCTTCAGCGTGTTAGTGTCCACACTGAACATAAGAACACAAAAATGGCCATACTGGGTCAGACAAGCTACCGACAGTGCGAATGCCAGGTGCCTCCCAGGGGAGTGATCTAAAACAGCAATGATCAATGAGCATCGTCTCTCCCCTCTGAACAAACATCCATCTAGCTCCGCCTCTGAACAAACAGAGGTAGGGAACTCCTATCCTATCCCATCCTGACTAATTGCCATTAATGGACTCATCTCCTCTAATTTACTAGTTCTATTTAACATTGTTATAGCTAGCCTTCACAACCCCCAGCAAGGAGGGCCCAGTTGACTGTGCTGTGTGAAGAACTCCTTTATTGTTTTAACCCTGCTGCCATAAATTCATTTGTGGCCTAGTCATATATATGGCGAACAGTAATAATTTTCCTTATTCTACTTTCTCCACCTCACTCATGTTAATAACTCTATCATCCCCCTAGTCTCCTTTCCAAGCTGACAAGGCTAGCCTCTTAATCTTCTCCTCATATTGGACCCGTTCCAAACACACCTACTCAGTTTAGTGCCCTTTCTGAACCTTTCTAGTGCCAGTATACATCTTTTGAATAAGGAGACCACATCTGTACGCAGTCATTCAGATTGGGCACTATGATTATATAAAGGGCAATAAGTTATCCCTGTTTATTCTCTATCCCCTTTCTAAATGATTCTAACATCCTGTTCGCTTTTTGACTGCCGTGCAACCACTGCGTGACGTCTTCAGAGAACTATCCACCATGACTCCAAGATCTCTTCCTGATTAGTTGTAGCTAAATTACCCCATCCATATTGTATGTATAGTTGGGGTTATTTTTTCCGATGTGCATTACTTCTACATTTACCACATTCATTTCATTTGCCATTTGTTGCCCAATCACTTCATGTTTGTGTAGATCTTTTTGAAGTTCTTCATAGTCTGTTTTGAATCTTAACTGTCCTTGAGCAGTTTGTATCACTGCAAACTATGCCACCTCACTGTTTACCCTTTCTCCAGATCATTTATGAATAAATTGAATAGGATGGTCTAGGACTGATCCTGGGAAACACCACACTCCCTCCCATTCTGAAAATTTACCATTATTCCTACCCTTTGTTCCTGTCTTAATCCGTCTCAATCCATGAAAGGATCTTTTCCTCTTACCATGACAATTAATTTACGTAAGGAGCCTTCTGATGAGGGACTCTTGTCAAAGGCTTTCTGGATTATCTAAGTGACAATGACTGTGTCTAATGGGTAACAACTCGTGTCCGCCTCCGTAGTCTCAGCGATCCTCTCATTCGTATCGTTGTGTGACCCTTCAAATTAATAGTTCGTAAGACATGATATTTCTTTACCAAAACATTGTTGACTTTTCCCAACAATTAGTTTCTTTATTGTGTGACAATTTTATTCTTTACTATTGTTTCAACTAATTTACTCAGTACTGACGTTAGACTTACCGGTCTGTAATTGCTGGGATCACCTGTAGAGCCCTTTTTAAATATTAGTGTTACATTAGCTATCTTCCAGTCATCGGGTACAGAAGCTGACTTAAAGGACAGGTTACAAACCATAGTTAATAGTTCCACAATTTCAGATATGAGTTCTTTCAGAACTCTTGGGTGAATGCCATCTGGTCCCGATGACTTGTTACTGTGAAGTTTATCAATTAATTTCAAAACCTCCTCTAGTGATACTTCAATCTGTGACAATTCCTCAGATTTGTCATCCACAAAGGACGGCTCAGGTTGGGAAATCTCCCTAACATCCTCATCCGTGAAGACAGAAGCAAAGAATTCATCGCAATGACTTTATTGTCTTTAAGTGCTGCTTTTGTATCTCGATCATCCAGGGGCCCCACTGGTTGTTTAGCAGGCTTCCTGCTTCTGATGTACTTAAAAAACACTTTGTTATTACCTGAAGTGGTGCTGCTGTGCCATTGTAGCATTTCAATTGTAGACAAACTCTCAGATATACTGTCCTGCCATTACATAAAGACACATGCATGCCAGCTGGGAACTGATCAAAGACTTCAAAATCTAGAGAAACACTGGAAGAACTAATTATCAAAATGACCAGATTTTAGTTTTGGCCATTTTATAAAGTGCTGCAGCACACATGCGCCCAGTCCATTCACCTCAGCATTTTATTTCCACAGGTAGGAGAGGGAAACCATCTCAGAATCCATTTGCTGAATGCCTGAACTCTACGAGCTGCACAGGTATTTCTGCCTCTCTGTGTCTCCTCCTGAGTCCCTAAGGACATTCCCAGCTGTCCCAGTAACATGTGAGGTTTCTGCATTTCCAGGCCAGGAGAAGTTACGTGTCATGGGAGGAAACAGATGCTCGGGCAGAGTGGAGGTTTGGTACCGTGGTTCCTGGGGAACAGTTTGTGATGACTTCTGGGGCATGGCAGATGCTAACGTTGTGTGTAAACAACTGGGCTGTGGACCTGCTGTATCTGCCCCAGGCGAGGCTGCATTTGGCAAGGGGACTGGTCCCATCTGGGTGGAGAAGGTGAACTGCAGAGGAACAGAGTCATCTCTCTGGGACTGTCCTGCCATGCCATGGGGTGAGAGTAACTGTGATCATAAGGAAGATGCTGCTGTGAATTGCTTGGGTGAGTGACAGGAGATGTTTCAGCTTCATTATATAATTTTTAAGGGAGAGCAAGTGTCACAGCAGCTGGGTCTCCATTCCTGCCCACAGACTAGGCCTCCTTTTTCCTTAATGGATGGGATGTGTTGGGACTTCTTGTATTCTAATGTGCTATGGCATCAGACCATGTCACTTCCTTTATGCAGCACAGGCTAAGCCACTAAGCCTGTGCTGCTCTGAGGAAGATATCATGGGTGAAATGTAGCTGATGTGCAGAGGCACATGGGGACTCAGAGGAACAATCATGTAATAGCATGTCACCATCCCCTCACTCCACACTCCAGCTCTCCTTCTTTTTCCCCTTGCAGGTGTGACAGAAACAACAGCTTCACCAGCTACAACAGGTAACACATTCTCTTCCAATCAAGGGTTAAATTTACCTAGTGCCAGGCTCACAGGGGGATGAGCTAGAACCTCCAGCTTGAGAAAATGAGTGTGAAATCTGAGGGTGAATGACACCCGGGTGGGAGCTGCAGGCCATGTTGAGCAGGACAAAAAGTCTATTGGTTCTAGCTACCAGAGCCATGATTTAAACAGCAGCCTGTGAGCTGCTGCCCTGGTGCACAGACTGTGTCCCTGCCCATTACCCTGCTTCCTAGGTGGTTCATCAGACACTGGTGAGCTCCTCTGGGCCCCCCTGACTCTCATAGATTAATCTCTCCCTGTTGCATGTTCATTTCCATCCAGCTCCCCCACGCCACCCTCTGACTGACAGTGGGACAGTCACAGTGCCTGTTGTCATCTGCATTATCCTGGGAGTCCTTCTCTGTCTGCTGTTAATCCTTCTGGTTGTGCAGGTGCAGAGGGCCAAGGCACAGCACAGAGGTGGGTCTTGATTAGTGTCACTATCTGAGATGTCTCTGCAATAGCAGGGGGAGCTGCAGCTGTGGAGAGCTGTGGGCACTGGCAGAGCTGTGAGGGGACCTCAGGTCTCTGCTAAGTCCTGTCTTACTTAATATTGTCATTGATGACCTGGCTGTAGAAATAACCAGGAGAGCAACAACACTTTCAGATGACATGAACCTGAGTGAATTTGACAGCAGTGGTGACAGAGAAATAATAAATAGAGGATGAGAGAGATGGTAAATATTGGCAAAAAATAGAGATCACGTTAGGGGAAAGTACAAGGAAGTGCATGTGAGGGAGGACACTGAACAGAGAGACTTAGTAGGAGGGAAGAAATTCTGGAAAAGAGATTGGGTGATAATTGCCAAAAAATCAAATACAATTCCAATATTTGGCACTTTTCATTTTTTAAAAAGCGCAAAAACATTTTCTAGTTAATGCCTACACAGTCCCCAGGCAGCTTATGTGGAAGTACTAAGTATATAAATATATCTATATGTAAGTGCTGTTTTGCTCATAGCTGTGAACATCAGTTTGGGAGAGGAATTATTTCAGGTGATACAGGGAGAATAACAAAGATCAATGAGATTAATGTATAATGGGAATTTTTAGGCTAAATATGAGGAGAGTCTTGTGACAGGGAACTAGCTCATGGGAACCATCATCAAAGAGTTGTTGTGGAAAGGGACGTGGTCTCCATCACCTGGCACATTCAAATGTAGGCTGGACTGAGCATTGGGAATGTGCTGAAGGGATCGGTTCTGGACTGTCCTCAGAGCACAGGGCTGGATGATCTAATAGGGTTTCCTAGCTATAGTTTCTATGACCCTATGCAAACACTGTCCTTGTTTTTCAGGTGTCACAAGACCCTCAGATCCCGTGTATGAGGAGATTGATTATAACCTGATGGGAGAGAAGCAGATATTGGGTCACTCAGGTATGTGTGTCTCATTCCTACTGAGCTTTCCATCTTGAGGCCATGACCCACAGTTAGATATCCTCAGCCACCAACTTTGTGAACCCTGGACTGCTGTGGGCGTTGGGCTTGTGGAAAGACCAGTTACTGAACTCATGTAGGTGCAGTGATGGATTATCCACTGGACCAATGGGTCCTGTGTCCAGGGTCCCCAGCCAATTGGGGGGCCCTGGAAAAATCAGTGCTCCCACACCCCAACCTGCTCCGCCTGCCTCTCCTGCCAGGAAGTGGGATCAGAGTGCAGGGTATGCCTCACCCTGTATGCCTGCCCTGCACTCCTGCCAGGGAGAGGGGGAAGCCCCCACAACCTGACCCTGCTTCTCGGCAGGAGCGCCGGGGCAGGGGACTACTGACAGAAAGAGTGGAGAGGGGCTCCCACTTGCTCTGGCTCAGGGCCCCACAAAACAGTAATCCACATCTGGTCAGGTGATCCTCCTCTCCAGCGGACTCTACTAGACCCCATTCTCAGGACAGCCAGTCCCATCTGCCCATCTTGTAGCCTTGGAGTGTAACTAATTGTGGGTCAGCAAAGTGACTGTCCCTGGGCACAGGCTATAGAATTACTGGGGGGAGGGATAGCTCAGTGGTTTGAGCATTGGCCTACTAAACCCAGGGTTATAAGCTCAGTCCTTGAGGGGGCCATTTAGGGAACTGGGGTAAAAATGGGTCTGGGGATTGTTCCTACTTTGAGCAGGGGGTTGGACCAGGTGATTTTCTGAGATCCCTTCCAACCCTAATCTTCTATGATTTGAAAACTTCTGGAGCAGGGGATGTTCTGTGCCCCCCTCCCACTGCAGCCTCTGGTCTGCTGAGTTGGCTCCCTCCTGCCCTGGGATCAGAGTTCAGCTCAGGAGATGTGGGTAACTTTGAGTCATGGCTCCTTCAACCTTTGTACCATTTTGACTCAGTATCAATCAGCTGGGAACATGCTACTCTCACTTTAGGACATTGTGAGGTTCTCTTGAGCATGGTAAGTGCATCCAGTTGGTCACAGGTTGTGATCGTGGGAGGCAAGGACCCTAATCTTTCAACAAGGTGGGGGTGTCAGGGTTCACCACCAACTCTGAACTCTGGGGTACAGTTGTGGGGACCTGCATGAAAGACCCCCGAAGCTTATATTCTACCACTTTATGTTAAAACTTCTCCAAGGCACACATTTCTTTCCTTGTCCTTGGACAGTATATTGCTGCCACCACCAAGTGATTTACACAAAAATTCAGGCTATGTACTGGCTTGTTTCTAAATAGCCTGAGTAGGGCATTTGGTCCTTCTGGAGACAGGAAGGTTTGAAGTTCAGTACCTTAACCAGAACACTGAAAGGACATGGATCTTGGGTGCTCCATCCATCAGAAGTTATTGGGACTTTCAGGTGCATGTACAAATGGATGCTATCTTAAAACGTAGGGAGTCATGCATGGACATATGACTTGCCCAGGTTGACTCCAAAATCCATCTTGGAGCTGGACTTTGCATAGAGGTAAAGAGGGGTCTCCACCCACAGAGAGTCTATTTAAACCTGGGAGATCCTCCATTTTGTCTTCGACTGGCTGAAGAGGAAGCCATCGGTGAAGAACCCCTAGCTAACACCTGAGCTGGAACAGAGCTATGCGGGGGAAAGATTTGTGCGGGGCCTGGAAGGGTCCAGTTGAGAAAAATTACTGAAGCCATTCTCTGAGGTGAGATTAGCTGTATTCAGTTTGATTAGACATAGATTTGCCACACTTTATTTTATTTTGCTGGCGACTTACTTTGTTCTTCTGTCTGACTCTTGGAACCACTTAAATCCTACTTCTGTATGTATAAATCCCTTTGTACTTATTAATTAACTCGCGTTATGTATTAATACCTTGGAAGGAGCAACAACTGGGTATCTCTCATCAGTTTTATAGAGGGGTGAACAATGTATGGGTTTATCCTGGCATGCTTTACACAGAGTAAAAACGAATTTATTTTGGGTTTAGACCCATTGGCAGTTGGCATCTGGTGCTAGACAAGCAACACTTCTTTGAGTGCTTTCAGGTTAAACCTGCAACTTTTGAGGGCAAGTAAAAAAAAAAAAAAAAAAAAAAAAAAAAAAAAAAAAAACAATTCAGGACCCCTGGCATCTTTGTTGAGTAGACAGAGGTGTCTTGGCTCGCAAGACAGGATGCTGGAAGTCCGGGCTGGCAAGGAAAGCAGGGATAGAGTAGTCTTGAACATCGGTGGCGCTTCCAGGCGAGTTCTGTGATTCCACCCTCACATCAAACATAAGAGACTACTCAAAACAACTTGCCAGCTTTCCAGGTCTGGACTCAGAGCATGTACTGCCTGCCTGGTCAAAACCCAACCAGTATGAATTTATATCAGTTTTTCTCCTCTCAATGTAGCAGAGGAATGCACGCCTTTTCTCCTTTGAGCTAGATTTCAGCACTTCTTCCAACTCACTCATTGGTAGATAAGAAAAAACAGTTTACTAACTACAAAAATATTATTTTAAGTGATTATTACATGTAACAACATATCAATCAATTAATTGGCATAACAAAAATACACACATTAGCTTAACCTACTAGACGGGGATAGGCATCTATGGCATGGGTGCCAAAGGCGGACGCAAGCTGATTTTCAGTGGCACTCATCCTGGCCCGCATCCTGCCACCGTCCGGGGGCTCTGAATTTTAATTTATTTTAAATGAGCTTCTTAAACATTTAAAAACCTTATTTACTTACATACAACTAGAGTTTAGTTTATATCATAGACTTATAAAGAGGACCTTCTAAATGTTAAATGTTTAGTGGCACATGAAACCTTAAATTAGAGTGATAAATGAGACTCCCTCACCGCTTCTGAAGGTTGCCGACCTGTACTAGAAGGCTGGTTTTGACTTAACAATCTCTCATCCTGATGATGATTACCAGCAGGCTAGCAGATTTCAAGGTAAGCTCACTTGCTTTCCAGTAGGGAATCTCCAGGTTTTACATAACAGGCTAGAGATCCCTTTAGCCTGGGTCCAGCTCTTCCCCCAGTTCAGCTTTGTTCCTTTAGGAGTCTTCTTGTGTCGGGAGTGAGAACATGGATGATTGTCACTTCATTATGTCTGATGTCCTTCATTATGTCATACAGGATTTAGCACATGGCGGATCCTATGTTTTAATCTGGCTTCCAGGCCAGTTGTGGGAATTACGGACCTCCAAAAATGGAGTCCAGTGTCATGTGGCTTAGGCACTGCCCTTTACCATATCTGCTGGTCACAGTGACCATTAATTACAGGATTGTCTGGAGCGTTCTTCAGGCGTTTAAGCTATTCCACAGCCCTTGGCTTTGTTGATTGAGCCAATTGGCACTGTCTGTGTCTTCTTCACTGTAGCCTGCAGTGCTGCTGTAAGTGTGCTCCAGCAGTAAGCCAATACGTCATAGTCAATATTTATAACTATCAGATACAAAATGATACATGACTACAAATTGGATATATATTCGCATCATGACTTTCATGAACCTTAGGACCTCTCTTGTTACAAATTCTCTAATTATGCCAATTATTTATATAATTCATGATGAAGAATATGGGGCAGTGTCACAGCAACCTGGGTCTTTCTCATACTAAATTTGAGGGCCATTCCACTGACTCAATAGCAATGTAAGCCCCCGCACACCTCAGTGGGATCTGGATCTATGTTGTGCTGAGTAACTGACACATGACAGTAGCTGCTGCACAGAAACTGCTTTTGTGATCCAACTGCACTCTCAGCAAGTTGCAGTGATGACACTAATGGAGGAGAGTGGTAGATAGCTGGAGGGTAGGTAGGGATACGGCGGGACTAGACAATTCCGAGGACTGGGCCAAAGAAATCTGCTGAGGTTCACAAGAACAAGTGCAGAGTCGCTTAGGATGAAGATTCCATTCCACTGCTTACAGATAGGGACAAATGCTAGGAAGCAGTTCTCCGAGGCCCTAGGGTTCAGTGCCGGAAGCTGGATGATGAGTCAGTGTGCCCTTGTTTGCAAGAAAAGGCTAATAGATTTTTGGGCTGTATAGTAGGGGCATTTCCAGCAGATCGAGGACGTGACTCTTTCCTTCTATTTGACATGGTGAGGCTCATCTGGGTACTGTGTCAGTTGGGCCCACGCTAAAGAAGGATGTGGAAATTGGAAGTGGTACCGCGGAGGGCAAAAACTGATTTTAGGGGGCTGGAGCACTACTTCATGGAGAGATAGCAGGAACTTGGATCTGTTTAGTCTGCAGAAAAGAGATGGGGGGAGTTGATAGCTGCTTTAACTACCTGAAGGAGTTCAAGGGATGCCTTTAGACTGTTCGCAGTGGTAGCAGTGACAGAACAGAGTATGGTTCATGTTGCAATGGGGCGGTTTAGGGTTGGTTATTAGAAAACTTTATTCCTCGGACAGTGGTGAAGCACTGAATGGGTTACTTAGGAATGTGGAATCTCCTTCCTTAGAGGTTTTAAGTAGGCTTGACAAAGCTCTGGCTGGGATGATTTAGTGGGAATTGGCTCCTGCTTTGAGCAGGGGTTGGATAGATGATTCAGGTCCCTTACCAACCATGATATTCTATGATTCTTGTTCTAACTGAACTTTAAAATGTGTAAGTCTCCTATTTTATGGGGCTGCTGTTGATTTGGGTGTGTTCCTGCATAAGAATTCAGCGTGGAAGCCATGGGCCAGTTAGGGTTTTTTGTTTATGCTCAGTGCCAGACTATGATTTCAGATTTTTCTATTGAACAGCAATTTCATGGGCCCCATTCCTTGCAGGTCGCTTCTCGGGGGAGGTACCATGATGCACTAGGAAGGGCCGCTTTGATCACGATATTTCCATCACAGGGTGCATCATATATTTGAATGTCTGATTAATTATCCACCAGAGGGTACAGTCAGTGCTGGGCCATTGATCGTGTGAGGAAATGCCTTGGAAATTAAATTGCCCCAGATTTGATCTCTGTTCTTATGTCTGCCACCTTTAACCCCATTACCTTGTTCTGATCCAGGAATCGTTTCCCCCTCTATGTCCTGTCGTTATACTTGCAGTTTTGTCACGGAATTCCTCTGGTAGGAGACTGGAGAAGACAACAAATGAGATGTATCACAGTAGAGAGCTACACCTGACTGCTGGCTGATGCACCGGTTTAGAGCGGATTTACAGCTCAATATTCCAGGCATAGCCAAACATGACTTTCTAGGTTTAAGTTGCGCTCGTGGGAACTCATCTACACAAGTTGTGGCTACCAATTATTTACCCTTTTTTAAAAAAACTATAAAAATTGGTGAAGAATTCAAATTTGAGTTTTTTGCTACTCTGAGCTGAGTGACCTGAACCAAATAGTGCAACAAGTAGAGAGTACCGAGATTGATAGAAAAGAGAGGCTCTCTACTATATGGTGCATATATATTCAGGAATTGCCATCATTCTGTATTCAAAAGTGTGCGGATGGACCTCAGGCTCGTGATATCCCTGCTTCCACAATACAGGTGTGTTACTTTCCATATGGTCCACATTTGATAGTTTAGATTTAGTTTTAACCCTATCGTTATTTCTGGATAACAACGACGTCTTCAGATTGTAAGCAACACAAGCATGAAGAAAAAAACCAAAGTTATTCAAGTCAGAATGGAAGGAAGATTTTGATTCACTGTTAAAGATGCAACCCCGGGCCCTTTCTAGCAGTGCCTTGCTCTGGTCACTCAAAGCAAGAACTGAAAAGTCATTATGAAACGAATCACAATAAATTTTCTCAATACCCTTCTGATCAGAATTATAAGGAAAGCAAGTAGTCACATTAAAAATAACTTAACAGTCAACAGACACTACTTTCGTATGCAGTAAAGAACTGACACAACGACCAAAGCTAGTTTTGTATGGCATGGAATAGCACAATGCTCACTTGGGTGAACCCCTGGATAGTGCAGATGATTGGTTAGTGTTTTTGCTAGCTAGTTGAAGTAATAATTGGTTAAAGGGCAAGATAGGAAACTACTTTAACTACATAGCATGGGTCAAAAGACAAGCTTGTTGGAACTTATCTCAGGATACAGCTCAACCTTTTAACCCGCCAGGACACGACTGTGCAGAAGCAGAGCACAATCCACGACCTGACGGTGGCCATCAGGAGACGTCGTTGCTGTGTTCATTGAACTGGAGAGCATAGTGCTTGGTGTGTGTATTCTGGTGTGGTTGTTGCTATGTTAATAAATTATTGGCATGTTAAGGTATTTAGCTTGTGTCTGAATCCATCAGAATGGTGTTAGCCTGAGCCCGAAGGATAAAGTTTGGTCCCTTATGCCCTGAGTCCCATGAGGAGGGGGAGCCCATAATTATTGCCTGAGTATCCCTGAGGATGGTAGGGCGGAGTCATAAATTGTACAGGTAACACCTTCTTAAAGCAAATATACTTCCCCCTGTCCTGTGATCTATGGGGACATGGGTAGGCAACCTTTCTGTAATGCCAGTAGCATAGAATCTCTACCCCTAGGCACTGTCGGCTGGATTGCCTTATCTGCAAAGCGGTTAAGCATAATAACCCTAGTTGGCACCTGACCAGAAGGACCAATAAGAAAGAAGTACTGTTCAAACTGGGCGGAAGGGATTTGTTTGTGTGTTCCTCTCAGACAGGAAAGAAAGCAGGTAGCAATATGACCTGAAAGATATTACCTGAACCTAATCATCTAGAAACCACTAAACACTGTGAGAATCAGGCAAGGAGATGTGTAGGTTCTTTATTGTTTTGGCTTGTGAATTTCACATATGTATACAGAGGTTGTTTCATTCTGTTTGTAACTGGTGAGCTGAGCCAGAGGGGATCCTCTGTGTTTAATCTTAGACCTGCTAGTACCTCACTCGATTTTGCAGGTGTGATGTCTCTTCTTTTTTTACTTTCACAAATAAGTTTTCTTTTTAACGATCTGATTGATTTCCAAGACGTCTAGACAAAGGGTCTGGTGAGTCTGTTGTAAAAGTAACTGGTTGGTTTTTTAGTCTCAAGCTCCCCAGGAAAGGGGGGTAAGGGCTTGGGGGGATAATATGTGGCGGGCTAGGGGATTCAGTGCATCTCTTCCGAACATTCATAACATTCATAACTTCGAATACAAAAATGATACATGCATACAAATAGGATTAGTACATCCAGTAGATCATAACCTTACATAGATATGTTACATGGCATATGTAGCATAAAACACATTCTAAGCTTTTCCATAAAGCCTTATGGGAGGTACCGTCACAGCTGGTTCATACAGCAGTGCTGGTCAGAGACCTGCATGTAACTGCAACTGGGTGTTTGTCCCTACCTGTGTGATTGCTGGTTAGAAGTGTAGGACTGGGAGTGGCTCTGCAAGCTTGTCACAGCAGCACAGCGTGAGACGGAGCCCAGGCATGTGAGTCAGAGGCTCAGTGGTACCCAGTTCCAGTGCCATCCTGGGGGGAATCTGTCACAGTGACAGTCCACTCCTAGTTTACAGAATGTCATGACTTTTCCCTTTTCTCCTCGATCACCCTTTGACTTCTCCTACAAAAGCCAGGATAAATAGCCTGGACTCCAATTCAACAGGCACTTAATGGAGAACTAGAAAACCTGCCTCAGGACTGGGTGTGTTCAGAGGGAGTTGAGTGTTGTGTTTGCTATTCCAGAGGGAGCTTCTCCTGTGGGGTCTCCAGGTGGATTATGATAACGAGGAGGAGCCTGCATGAATGGATGATGATGCCCCCAGACTCCAGACGACCAAGGTGAGGAGTGAATCTGCCTTCTGGGAGCAGCGTTAGCTCAGGAAAAGCTAATAATATTGTCTTTGTAGAGACAAAAATTGTGCTTTATCGGATTGCTCTTGTAAGGTGCTGAGGCATCTTCAGTCCTGCTGCGATCATTGGAGCTCAGAGTGCTCAGCACTTCACAGGATCAAGTCCTTCTGCAAGCAGCTGTTTGACAAACTCTTCTCCCATAAAACATGGCTGTGTGTACTGGTTAGTCCAGAGATGCACTGAGAGGACCAAGAAGTAGCACAGAGCATCTGATGACACAGGTCAGAAAGAGGCACATTAGCCAACCAGTGTGACTCTCGAAGGAGGTTGTTCACCCCCATGACTCTAGAAGAAGCTTGTTCTCCCCCTGCCCACGCTGCCCAATTCTAGTCACTGATCTCTGGCCCTCACTTTCATATGCACTAACGTTGCTCACAATATTAGGGGACGATCTCTCTGTGCACAGCCCTCTGACCTGTGGCAATGGCCTCTCTCAACCATTCCTGCCTGTGGTGAGTCCACTGATCTAGACGTGAGTTTCACATGCACTGTGGTAGGTGAAGGGATGTACAGATTTCACACACACTCCCTTATCTTGTCCTGAACTGGTGATGCAGCTTCCAGAGACTGCAGATTGAAGGTGGTTTATGGGCCAGACTAGTTCAGGGAAATGGAAAAAAACAAGATTTTAACCATAATTGAAAATTTAGGAAAGTAGGTGATAAACAGAACAAATTAAAGTGTCATTTATCTGTTACTAATTACTAATTGATATATAATTAGTATAATAACAAATTACAGTGAAGAAATCTTCCTCTGACATAGACCCTACCTCCAGCCACCTCTTTCCAGGTCTCCCACACCCCCACCTGGGTTTCTGCTTTAGGTTCCATCCAGCAATTTACAGACACATCAAGTCCTTAAAACATGTCAGATAAATGTGACCTGTATAAAATTCCTCTGACACGGAGCTTGCAGGGAAGAATGGAACTTTTGATCTCTTATCATTGTGGGAGTGTCAGTACCTCAGGGCCCTTCCTACCTGGTGTATAATTTATTTCTCTATTCAGTAGAAGGTCTCTTCTCATTTATCATTAATTCCTGTCTCTGTTTCAGAGGGCTCTGCCTTGCCTGGAGATGTCCCTGGGGATAGTTATGACGATGTCAGAGAAGTTTCTGACCCTGAAGATGATCCTGGTTCAGGGCAGTGTGCCCAGGAAGTTAACTGGGCCCCTCGGGATAGTGACAGGAATAGGGATTCACAGAGTGGTGAGTGGGGAAAAGTCCTGTTGCAATTCTTGCAGTTTGATTGCTAGTCTCATTATGGCTTGGTCTATACTACAGACTTAAAAGCAGCAGAGAATCCTGTGGCACCTTATAGACTAACAGAGGTTTTGGAGCGTGAGCTTTCGTGGGTGAATACCCACTTCGTCAGACGCAGGTAGTGGAAATTCCCAGGGGCAGCTATATATATGCTAGCAAGCAAGCTAGAGATAACGAGGTTAGTTCAGTCAGGGAGGGTGAGGCCCTGTTCTAGCAGTAGAGGTGTGAAAACCAAGGGAGGAGAAACTGGTTCTGTAATTGGCAAGCCATTCACATCTTGTTTAGTCCCAGAGCTGATGGTGTCAAATTGAAATGAAACTGAAGGCAATCAGCAGTTCTCTTTGCAATCGGTCCTCGAATTTTTTTGCTGCAGATAGCCACCTTAAGGTCTGCCTATACGTGTTGGCCAGGGAGGTGAAGTGCTCTCCTACAGGTTGTGTATATTGCCGATTTCCTGATATCCTGATTTGTGTCCATTATCCTTTCCGAGTGAGTGTCCAGTTTGGGCCGATGTACAGCAGAGGGCATTGCTGGCATAGAAGGCGCAGATACATTGGTGGATGTGAGGTGAAGAAACCAGTGATGGTGTGCTGATTCTGGTTAGGTCCTAGGTATGGTCGCTGGTGTAGATATGTTGGCAGAGTTGCGCATGAGGTGTGTTGCATGGATTGGTTCTGAGCTGGAGTTACTATGGTTGGGGCTGGTGGCAGTTGCTGTGAAGAATAGCTTCAAGAGTTGGCAGGTTGTCTGTGGAGCGAGACTGGCACTGCAACACACAAGACACTGTGAAAGTGATGGGATCATGTCAGATGGTTGTAGATCCCGAATGAGGCGTTGGAGGGTTTTAGGCTGGGGGCTGTAATGTGATGGCCAGGTGGGTCCTGTTGTTTCTCTTTCTTGGTTGTCTTGCAGTAGGAGCTTCTGGGTAACACGTCTGGCTCTGTTGATCCTGTTCCTAATTTCCCGTGCAGGTTATTGTATTTAGAGAAGATGCTTGGTGGAGATTGTAAGTGTGGTGCTCGCTAGAGGGGTTAGAGCAGAGCGGTTGTACCATCAGTGCCTGATGCTGTGAGACCAATGGATCGTGTGATGTGCCCGGGATGAGAAGCTGGAGGCAATGAAGTAGCGCGTAGGGTCGGTAGGTGTTCGATATAAGAGTGGTGTTAATGTGAACACCGCTTATTGCACCAGTGCGTGTCTAGAAAAGTAGGACCTCCCGTGTAGACTGAGTCAGGCTGAGGTTGATGGGGGTGGAAGTGTGAAATCGTGGGAATTTCTAGAGTGATAGCCATGTCATGAGGAAGATGTCATCAATGTAGCGTAGTAGAGAAGGGCGTGAGTGGACAGAGAGCTGAGGAAGCGGTTGTTTCAGTCAGCCATAAAAATATTGCGCGTTATTGGGTGGGGCATGTCGGGGCCATACAGTGCCCACTGATCTGGAGGTAATAATTGTCATCAAACTGAAATGGTGTGTGATATAGGCACAGAGCTCACAGCAGATTTGCATAGTGCATAGGGAGTAGCGTTCTAAAGCTGTATTCCATCTCGTGTGTGGGTGTTTGTGTAAGAGTAAGTCATGGGCTAGATGATGTTTCTGGAAGTGACCAATCGTTGTAGTTCCTCAGAGAAATCAGTGGTGTCACGGAGAACGGGAGTGACTGGTGGCAATAGGGCGAGTAGAAGAAAGTTCCACAATACTCAGACAGTCTTCATGGAGAAGTGCAATCCCGAGATGATTAGGGGCGTCCAGGATTCCAGGGTTTGGTGGATCTTGGGTAGTAGATAGAATAACCCTGGGGAGGCTCTACAGGTAGCTGATTTTATCATGTGATTAGAGAGGAGGTCGGTAGTAAGAGTATGTCCTAGATATATATACAGTTACTCAGTGGATCTGGAGGAGTGTGCTGTATGAATTTGGTATGGCAGAGTTGTCATGGCGCCGCCTACTGGTAGTCAGACCTGTTCATGATGACACAAAGCTACTTCATATATCAGCCTCTTTGATGAATATGCTCAGGGTGTCCTTCGAGGCTGGATGCATTGCGTTCTGCACGGACTTAGGTTATAAGCAAGCGGTGTTTGTTTTCTTCACGATTTCTGCTGTGCACGTGGCGCAGCATTCAATGTATAGGTCCAGACTGTCATTTCGACCCTCAGCGAGGAGTCCATGTGACGTTCTTCTTCTTGTGCTTTGTGGGTGAGTACCTCGTGTATTGGTATGGCATGTTGCGTCTGCACGACTTAGGTATGACGCAAGCGGCGTGTTGTTTTCCACGAGTTTCTGCTGGGCACGTCGCGGAAGCATTCACATGTTAGGTCCAGACGTCATTTCGACCCTCAGGAGGAGCCATCGTGAGTCTCTTCTCATGGAGTTGGATGGTGGGTACCTGTTATCATGCACTGTTCAGTGTCTGTCCGGAAGTATTCTTTGAGTCCGCGACGCGAAGTAGGCTTCCAGATTCGCCACAGAACCTGTAACTATGTGGTGGGGGTGACAGGGCAGAAGAGAGTCCCCGAGATAGGACAACTTTTCTTCGCTAGTGTGTAGTTGGAGAGATTGACAATATTTGCCGGCGTGGGTAGGGTACCCACGGTTGTGGCCAATGTGTCAGGGTAGGAGTTTAGACAGCTTACAGTCCGGCGACATCTCCTTCTGCACACGCAATTCTCAACAACTTCACCCACACAGCCTACCATGCCAACCTCAGCCTCCCGGACATACTAACGGAGGGTCCATCTAATGACACGACCTGAAGCACGATAAGCGATGGTCACATTAAGCACCACTCTATATGAAACCTACCGACCTGCTACGTCCTACTTATAGATCAGCCATCCAACGGCACATCACAATACGATCATTGTCAGCCAAGCAAACTGAGTAGCACCGGCATTGCTCTAACTGACGAGACCACTCAATCTCACCAAACATCTCAACACATACGCAAGAAATTAGGAAACAACAACAGAGCCAACGTTAACCTAAAGGCCTCCGACTGCAAGACAAACCAAAGAACGACAACGGACCCCACTGGCATCCCATACAGCCCCAGCTAACCCCTCAACGCTCCAGGGATCACAACCCTACCTGACAATGATCCCACCTTCAACAGGTCCTTGGGTGCAGCCAGTCCCGCCCACAGACAACTGCAACTGAACTATTCCACCAGCAACTGCACACCGACAATAGTAACCAGCTCAGGAACTATCCATGCAACAAACCTTAGCAACCTCCCATATACACCAGACACCATCATAGGACCTAACCAGATCAGCACACATCACGGTTACATCACCCCATCCACCTAAATGATAACGACCATCATATGCCAGTCAGCCCATCTGGCATGTAATCGGCCAAACTGACAGTCACTCGGAAAAGGATAATGGACAACAATCAAATATCAGCGAATCGGCAATATACAAAAACCGTAGGGCTCAACCCCTGGCACAACGATAGCAGACTATAAGGTGCTATCCTGAGCAAAAAACACTTTCAGGGACCAGACTGCAAAGGAGAATACTGCTGCTTTCAGTTCATTTGCAATTTGACACCATCAGCTCTGGACTAAACAAAGACTGTGAATGGCTTCCAATCTACAGAACCAGTCTTCTCTCCTTGGTTTTCACACCTCTACTGCTAGAAAGGGCCTCACCCTTGGCTAGACTAACCTCGGTTATCTCTAGCTCTTTGCTACATATTATAGGCCTGAGGATTTCACTACCTGCGTCTGACGAAGTGGGGTATTCACCCACGAAAGCTCGACCTCAAAACCTGTAGTCGTAGAAGCGTGCCACCGATTCCGGCTGCTTCACAGATCCAGACTAACACGGCTACCGCGGGGTCTCGCCGTCGGGAGTGGGTAGCACTAACAGAAGCAGGTTGTTATGTGTATGCAATAGGCAATAAGGCCTTAAGACTAATGCTTTTAGTTGCCGCCTCTATCACAGCTAGTCAATGTACATATGACTAATTCACCTGTACACCATACAGACCTTGCCCTGCTTGACGTAAGTGCCCTACCTATACACCAACATCATAAGCTCCAACTCCACGAGAGCAGGCGGCTTATGCATGCCATTACGGCTGACACAATGTACTGTGTAACACAACAACTAGCTAATAGATCAGCTGTTGGCTGTCATTTTGTCAATTCAGGCTGATGCATAGAGCCATGAAAATTGACAAAAGAGAGAGTCTGAAGTCACGGGCTCCAGTGAGAGCCTGGTTGCCCCCATCCTGCTCCCAGCCAGACTACGCCACCCTTCCTCCCACGGAGCTGGCGCGTGCGCTGCCATGCTCCTCTGCTCCCTACACGGGCGCACTGCCTGCTCCCCACTCCCGAGCCGGGCGCACCTGCGCCAGTCCCACATCACAGCTGGGCTGCTGTCCTGGGCTCTCAGGAGCCGCCCAGACTAGGCACAGAGCTCCACACTAGAGTCTCAGGGGACCAGCCACACTCCTGGCAGCAGGAAGCGGGATGTGCTCCCAGCAGAGGAAGTAAGAGATCAGGAATACCCAGGCTCCTCATGGGAGCTGCAGCGCTCCAGCTCCCGCACAGCTGCCCCTCTTATGCAGTGGAGAAGCTTGGTGAGGCCGCACACGGGAAGAAAGGAGGGCAGTGGGTACATGAACCATTGCAGGAATTACTGCGATGGCGTAAGTGACCTAAAATAGGCCAGTTTAAGTTTCTAGTGTAGACTTTCCCGATATTTGGTAAAAGACGCAGCTCCTAGACTTAGATGGTTACATGAGAATCTCAGCTTTCAGTTTAAGAAAGGAAGTTTTCTAGCCCTCATGGTTGCAGAAAGAAGCCTCAAATCATGAACCAAGTTTAACCTAAAGGCTTAGGAACCAGAAGACAAACAGAAACCAAAAGGACACCAAAATGCTTGCTTTAATCTTCAGATTTCAAAGCCAATCTCATGATATTTGAGGCGTTACTCCCGATTCCCAAACACTTGGGAAATGGCAGTGCTGGAAATGTCTGTGTTTCCCCGTGACCCACAGGAACAATCTCGGGGGAGGTGAGATGTGGGTTATGCAGCAAAGAAGTGAAACTGGCCAAAGCGATGGTTGTGAGGCGTCTCCTCTCCTTGTAGAGCTCTGTGCATGGACACATTTGAGCTAGCAATTGCTGAAAGGGTTGCTGAGCAAATAACCTGGAGCAGCCTCTACTCACCACTAGAGGTCACTGTCACTTCACTAAAATCCAGCTACTGTTAAACTAACCTTCTCAGCTGTATCCCCACCCTGAGATCTGCTAAACACTGTTAAATGGACTGAAATACCTGATGATTCCTAGATAAGGCCCTAATCCTGCAAACACCTGAGCCCACGTGTCACTCTCATCACATGAATATTCTCACTGACTCAAGGGTGACACCAGCGTCTTCCTGGTGGGGGGACTGAGGTGCTCCAGACAGAAAACTGAGGAGGGGGCTGTGCTCCTCCTCACCATGAGGTCCCATCCCCCTCTGTGGCCCTGCCCCCTGCCCAGTTGCAGGCTGGAAGCCAGAGCCAGGCAATGACAGGCACTGGCTGATTGCAGCTGTTAAAAGCTGTCCAGGAAGGGGGACCTGGCTCTGGGCTAACAGAGCCCTTGGGGGCCGAGCCTAGGAGCCTGGGCTAGAGCAGGTCAGTCTAGGCCACTGTGAGGAGCCCCGGACTGTCCACATGCCCTGGATGATGCATCTTGGCAGGCAGGGACATGGGCTGGGAGCTGCTGTTGGGCACCCGGCCTGGGCTAACTTCTCTGCTGCTGCTGGAGGTAGGCAGCCACCACTCTCTTCACTCTGCCTTCAGAGCGAGTCGACTGAAGAGTGGCAGCTGCTACTGGGTGGCTGTGGGGCTGCTAAGACAAATTTTGGGGTGGCTATAGCCCCTGCAAGCCCCACCCTAGAGCCAACTTCAGTGGGACTGTCCAGATCAGCAAAGTTACATGAGTGGATTTGCAGGATCAGGGCCCAAACAAGGTGGCAGTGCCCTGGATGGTAATGGGAAGAACAGGGCCCTGTGATGGGGTTAGTTAGTGGCCTGGCTTCAGGTTTGAAATCACTCTCTTCAATTGTAGCAGAGCACTTCACAGTTTGAGGCTGAGGGCTAAGCTCCCACTTTGCACCTCAGAGGCAAGTGGGTTGGGATGAAATGTGCATTTCATTGTACTTGATGAGAATAATATGCAAATGTGTATTATGTGGGCAGGATGAAGTCTATGACCCTTTTAGGTTCCTTGGCCTTGCATGTCCCCTGGGGTAGGGGCTCTGCCCTGCTCCTCCCCACCCACTCTCACCTGGCACATGTTCCCTTAGGGACTATGCTAGCTACTGGGAGTTAGAGCAGCCCCTCCTGAAGCATCAAGGAGGTGTCACCAAGTCACTGGCATTCCCACACTTTAATTATGGAGATAGCCTATCTCCTAGAGCTGGAAGAGACCCGGAGTCCAGTCCCCTGCCTTCACTAGCAAGACCAAATACCAATTTTGCCCCAGATCCCTAAGTGGCTCCCTCAAGGATTGAGTTCACAACCCTGGGTTTAATAGGCCAATGCTCAAACCATTGAGCTATCCCTCCCCTGCACCTGGCAGATCTCAGCATGGAGAGAATCTGCTCCCAGATGTTTTCTTTATGGGACATGGATTAAACTTGGCAGAATCCCAATCAGAGGAACAGAGGGGATAATTCACAGCCCATACTATAGGCTGCTCACCAATAGTAGGTGAGTGCACACAGGTGTAGAATAGATATATTGGCTGTAATGTGCCTCCTTTGATATTTTCAGATTGGAATCTGCTCTCCCTAAGAAATGAAGGGGCCTCAGGGACTGAGAGAGACGGCCCATTCCCTCCTTCTGGAGACCCAGGTTATGATGACGTTCAAGCTGGCATCCCTGAGACATCAATATAAGAATGACTGAGTTGCAACAAATATCATGTAAATGCTGTATGATTAGACTTTTTCTGTCCTAAATGCTAACTAGGCATGGGGGCATCAGAGATAGTCCCTGCCATGGATCTAGTTCAGTCACCTTTTATATTGGGGTTTTATGTAGTTGCAAGAAATATAAGTGTGACTGAGACAGGGTCTGTGATTTTCCCTGTAATTTCTCATTGATCTGATTGCCTGGAACATGTCCTGCTGTTTTATTCCTAATATTTTCTTCATCGTCAATTTTTGCTTTTTCATATTGAATCCTTTTTAAAAGTTTATTACAGGAACGATGCTTCTCTCACAAGGTGCATAAGGGATCATAAGAGAGTGAGATGGAGTCTGAACCACCATAAAATAATAATTGCAAAATGTCACCTCTCGGTATTGCAGGTTGTTCAATAGGGTGCTGGCTGGAGAATGAACGTTCTGTCCTTTGTGTGGTAATGGTTAAAAACCCAGCAACAGAATAATCCTAACTCCAGAGATGGCCCTAACTGCCATCCAAACTCCAGACTTTCCTTTAAAATCCAGGAGGATAAATGGACATTATTTATAGGAACCTTAATGCACACACACAATTACATAGCAGTTAAAAGATACCCCTGTCCCATCCTCTTCATTTCTCCTCTGTACAAATTCATACACCATGCCCATTACTGTAGCACTGGAGCATCTTTCAGTGGTGCATTAAGTGTAAGGACCTTCATCTTTGGTTTATACTGATTTTTTAATGAACATTTGATGAATTTTACAAAAATCGTTATTCTGTTTTTAACAATTTTTACCCAAATTTTAGATGTGTTGGAACTTCATCTCTCTGCTCCAGGAGCAATGGCAGGTTACCATGCCATCATCTCTCTTTCCGGAGTGGGAAGCCAGGTCAAAAGCACTGGAACAACTTGAGTGGTGGTGTATGTGCTGGTGTCAATCCCACACCCACCACACACCACATACAGAATACTAGCTTTACAGATAATGCAGATTGTCATCAGCAGTCAAAGCAAAATAAAGGTAGTTATGACATGATAAAATGGGTTGAAAACAAAAAACTGTATCTGCTTCCATTTCAGAACATATAGAGGGTGAGAGGGGCTTGAAAGTTAAAAAACAAATAGACAAGAAAAATCTTAGGAGAAGAGAGTCATATTTCCCTGATATTCCCCCCAAAAACTGCCAAGTTAATTTTTTCTACTGATTTTCCACCCTTTTTTTAATTTTTGAGATAAACACTGAGGCATTCCCCAGAAATTTCAAACAAAATAAAAACCTCAAAAGAAGGCCCTTAATTAAGTGACATAATTGTCTGTCATCATGTGTGTTCATTCTGCCCCCATCCTGTGATCCAGGGAGCCAGTGGAGAGAGGGCACACCATACCAGAACTCTCATGAGGCCCAACACTCTCATTGTCCCAATTCACTCATATAATCTGTATCTAAAAGGTGTTGTGTAAGATGTTCTATGCAAACTGCTAAGATGCTGCTCATTAATATAATGGCATGATGTATGTACAGGTGCTTTATAAAGAAATAGAGATATGTGCTGGAAATGTATTTCTAAAATGTGTTAGGCAGACTGTGCCTAAGCTCTACCTTTCTCAAACAAAGGAATGTGTTTTTGCGGCTTGCCTGTGTCTCCCGTGTAAATTAAGCAAGGAGTGACCTAAGACAATGAAATGGACATTTACAGGCAAGGTAGACAAAGCCATCATGGGGGAATTGACCAGTTAACCATCTTGATGGGGATGGAGGCTACACTCCCAGAAAGCCTCCCTACCTCTTGAAACAGGGGCAATGGACTTTGAGAACATATAAGTAGAGGCAAAAAGTTGTTCTGTCATCCATCCCAGGAAACAGGTCACAGGACCTTCAAGCCTATGACAGTTGGGTCCTGTGGTGTGGGGGACCAGGGATGTTGATGACTTGATGTAACTTAGGAAACTGATCAGGCAGAGACTGTAACTTTCTAGTATTAAATTTCAGTCACCTGAAAGTATGTTTTGTTTTATTTGTAACCTTTCTTATCTGTTACTTGTAATCACTCCAGCTTATGCCCTTATTAATAAACATTTTTTTTATTTAATTACAGAAACATCTGAGAGTTGTGCATTAAGTTGGAGCATGGGTTTTAGCCAAACTATCAGGCTTCTGTGTGTACTCTGTGTCTGTGAGGCAGGAAATGCAATGATTTATGTGAGGGTACAGTGAGAGGGACTGGGCACTGCAGGGGAGATGACTTTGGGAGTCTCAGGACTGAAAGGGTGACTTTGGTGTCACCCTCCAAGGAGTAAACAGGGTGGTGGAAGTCAGGGTGAGGCCACTGTGCTATGATCAGGCTGCTGGTGTCAGGGCCCTGAGCCAAAGCTGCACAGGACAGAGACATCCAGGGTTACAGGACAGGCAGTGACACAACTCCTTACTGGTCTGAATGAAACCCCAAAAAGTCAGAAAAGGGCCTTAGTGAAGTGGCATTATTTTCTGTCATGGGTGGTTCATTCTCCCTCCTCCCCTAGGGGCAAAAGCACATATGGATTTTTATGGAGGGTTACAGGCGGTTATTGGTGGTTTTGATTTATGATGTGCTACAAGCTTCTGTTAGTGAAGACAGATTGAAGTAGCCCCCTGGCAAGTGGAACAGAGAGTTTTCAGGTGATTTTTTTTTTAGATCCTGTGGGGCCTAATTACCTCTGAGGCTCTTGGTTGAATATATGAACTGAGACCTTGAATTCGAGTTGATATTCTATGGGAATATCTAAGAGAAGGTTAAAATGCCTCTGTATATGTGATATGGTTGTGTTGTATGTGTAACCACCTTGGGGTTTAGAGAGTGTGGTCCCTTTAAAACCTTGTGTGTGGCCCTTTTAAAACCAGAGTGTGTGTGTCTGTAGCTCCAGACAAGAGGACTACAGTGAGCAGGCCATCACATAGTGAAGCGGCCAAGAACCTGCCTGAAGCCTGGGAGGGACAGAGTGACTGACTGGAGAAACCCCAGAACAGGAGCCAGGAGGAGCACCCAGCCAGGGAGCAATCCCCCAAGAAGAACAAACCAGAGCTGGACCCACTATCACGGTTGCCCAGAGCTATATGGGGCTATGTGACCTTGCACTGGGAATAAGGAAAGAGGCTGTATTTAGCTAGGTGGGGAAGTTGTTGCTCTGTGTGGCTTTGCAGAGAGCAGCAGAAGAAGGCACCAGAGGGGTTTGTTGGGGAAAGTTCACTGGCACCAAAGATGACCAGGAGCACCCAAGACTCATTGCCAGACTGAAACTCTGCCCAGTATTCCTGAACTCTGAGTGGAGATGCAGTGCTAGGTATCTGCCCTGTCATGTTGTGGTACTGCTGGGTCTGTGGGGCCTTGCGTTGGATGTAGGGTGACAAGGTGTCCAGTTTTCGACCAGAACGCTCAGTCAAAAAGGGACCCTAGCACCTCTGGTTAGCACTGTGGACTGGGTCGTTAAAAGTCTGGTCGCTGGTGCTGCAGCTCTAAGGCAGGCTAGTCTCTACCTATCCTGGCTCTGTGCTGCACCTCAGAAGCAGCCATCAGCAGGTCCGGCTCCTAGGCAGAGGGGCCACAGGGCTCTGCGCGCTGCTTCTGCCCTGAGCACCGGCTCCACACTGCAATTGGAACTGCGACCAATGGGAGCTGGGGGAGGTACCTGCGGGCTAGAGCAGCGTTCAGAGCCACCTGTGCACCTCCGTCTAGGCGCTAGACCTGCTGGCCACTTCAGCCCAGGTGCAGTGCAATGCCAGGACAGGCAGGCAGCCTGTCTTAGCCCCTCCGCTGCACCACTGACTGGGAACCGCCAGAGGTAAGCCAGTGCCCCAACTCCAGGCCCCAGCCCTGAGCCTCCCCAAACCTAGAGCCCCCTCCCGCATCCCAAACCCATCATCTACTGCCCCTCCCCAGAGCTGGCAGCCCCAGCTGAAGCCCTCAGTCCTGCCCCAGTCCAGAGCCCCCTTCCATACTCCTGACCCCTCAACCCCACTCCCCAGCCTCCTGAACCCCAAAACCTCATGCACGGCCCACCCCAGAGCCTGCAACCCCACACAGAGCCCTCACCATCCTGCACCTCAACCTCCTGCCTCAATGTGCAAACCCCTCCCACACCATGAACCCCTCTGCCCCACCCCCAGCCTGGAGCCCCCTCCCACATCCCAAACCCCTCATCCCTGGCTGCACGCCAGAGCCCACAACCCCAGTGGGATCCCTCACTCCCTTCTGCACCCCAACCCCCACTTCAGCCCAGAGCCCCCTCCTGCACCCCAAACCCCTCACCCCCAGACCTACCTCACGTTCGCACTCCCAGCCAGAGCCCTCACCTGCTCCTGCACCCCATCCCCTTGCCCCAGCCCAGACCCCCACTCCCACACTCTGAGCCCCTCATTTCTGGCCCTACCCCTGAGCCCGTATCCCCAGTTAGAGCCCTCACTCCCTCCCGTACCCCAACTCCCTGCCCTAGCCCAGTGAAAGTGAGTGAGGGTGAGGGAGAGCAAGCCACCAAGGGAGAGGGATTGCAGTGAATGGGAGGCAGGGTCTCAGGAAAGGGGCATGGCAAGGGCATGGCCATAAGGAAGGGGCAGGGCTAGGGTGTTCGGTTTTGAGCAATTAGAAAATTGGCAGCCGTAGTTGGATGTAACCCTGTCTTACTACTCCCTCCTCTTCTCAACTGTTGTTTTTCACCATTCATCACTCTGTGAATAAATATTTCCCTTTCCTATATTCATTGTATTATTCTAGTATGTTCAGTCCACGTGATATGGAACAGAGGGCCCTGGGATGGAAGGGGATTTCCCTGCTGTGTTCCTGCACATGCTTTTCGTGGCCAGAGCTGCCTGCACAGCGAACTCCATATTGGCCACGAAGGTATTAAAATTACATGTGTGTTGCCCTGGTGCATGTGATGGTGTGTATGTGTTTGTGCATGTGTCTGACAGTGGGTGTGCGGGTCCTAGATGGGTGTGGAGTGTTTTATTATGTGTGTGATGGTGGTGTAGTGTATGTTGTCTATGTGTTGGGTGTGGCTTGGGTGATGTCTGAGGAGTGTGAATTGAGTGTGATATGTGTGGAGGGTGTTGAGCATGTGTTGCTTTTGTGTGTGATAGGGTGGGGTGTTGGTGGAATGTGTATATGTTGGGTGTTGTGATGAGATTGTGTGTGTGGGGATATTGTGTGTTGTTATAATACAATTAAGTAATTTCCTGTCCAAAATTTTGCTAAAATAGATACTTCCTGTGAAATATTTGTTTTGTCAATCAACATTTTCTGACAGAAAAAGGTTCAGCTGGAAAATTTTCAACTAGTTCTCTTTCCATCTTTCTAAAGGACACCCTGTAACTCAACTAAAAGTCATGGATTTAATGCAGGAATCACTGGGTGAAATTCTGTGGTCTATAGTATGCAGGAGGTCAGTGTCACGGAGTATGGGAGAGTCCGGCCCTGCACCCCCCTTCCTGGGACTCACAGTGACTCTCAGCCAGCCAGTAAAACAGAAGGTTTATTGGACAAGAGGAATGCAGGTTACAGGAGAGCTTGGAGGCACAACCAGGACCCCTCAATCAAGTCCTTTTGGGGGTTCAGGAAGCTTTGTCCCCAGCAAGGGATTCCCTGAATTCCAACCACCCAGCCCAAAAACCGAAACTGAACTCACTCCCTCCAGCTGGCCCCTTCCTTTTTCCAGCTTCCTCGGCAAAAGGTGCTGACACCCCTCCCACCTGCCTAGCTCAGGTTACAGGCTTAGGTCCTGTCCCTCACCTAAAGTCACCTCCTGTTCTCCCATTCCCCACACCGACAGTCCCTAC
>NW_027424801.1:52082-54121 GCF_003597395.2 Chelonoidis abingdonii
ACTTCCCCTGGGGGAGCCCATTCTCGGTACAGGAACCCCTTCTCCCACAGGAACCTCTCCTTGCAACCTCTCCTCATGGACTGTACCGCACTGAGGTCAGCCAGGTCCCTTGGCCTCCGCAAGGAGGGATCTTTCTGCATCTCGGCCTGGAAGTCAGCAGCTGGGACAGGGATGGGGACATGCTCTCTCTTGTTGGCTGGGTCTGAAGCCGCAGCCTCTCTGAGCCGTGTCCCTGAGTGTTCCATCTCCACCAGGTTAGGGTCCTGCGCCTTGGGCAGAGTACTTTTCCCGTTGTCAGGGCGCAGTGCCCTGTGCCGACTCTGACTACAGGTGACGACCAGGGCACCCCGGACATTGCTTGACCAGACCTCCAGGTCCCCCCCCCATTAACACCTCCATGGGTAAATGTGGGTGTACTCCCACGTCCTTGGGGCCCTCCTTGGCCCCTCACTTCAGGTGTACCCTCGCCACGGGTACCTCGAATGGGGTGCCATCCACGCCCATCAGAGTCAGGTAGGCGTCGGGCACCATCAGATCTGAGGCCACCACCTTGGGCCAGGCCAGCGTCACCTCTGCGCCCGTATCCCAGTACCCAGTGACCTTCCTCCCATCTATCTCCAGCGGAACAAGGCACTCTCTCTGGAGGGGCAGCCCTGCGCCCACTCTGTAAACCAAACACTCCGAGTCTGGAGCATCCAGTCCCACAGAGGAGCTGACCTGGGGCCCTCCTTCGAATGCGGTACGTGGCCAGCCCCCCTTTCCTACGAACGCTGCCCCTCTTCCAGCTGGGTCTCTACCAAGTTAACCTGGTGTGGGGTCGGTCTGCTCAGTCTGTCCTTGAGCCTGGGGCACTGGGAACGTATGTAGCCCCTCTGGCCACATTGATAGCAGCTCATGTCCCATTGCTCCCCGTGAACCAGTCCGTTGTCCCTGACGCTGGGAGTTCCCCTTGGCAGGGGGTTCTCCCTATTCCCCCTTTGGGAGGTCCCAGGATGACTCTCTCTCTGCATCGCGGCAGGCCTGTTCCTTTGGGACTCCTCCCTGCCACCCCCCATCCGGCTCTTCACAAACTCATCAGCAAGCTGCCCTGCATGTTGCGGGTTCCCTGACTTTTGGTCCCTCAACCACAGCCTCAAGTCGGATGGGCACCGCTCATACAGTTGCTCCAGTACCAGCAGTATAACCAGATCCCCCTTCGTCTGGGCCCCATCTGCCCACTTGCTGGCACATCCCTCCATGCAGACGGCTAGTTGCAGATATGAGACCTCAGGGGTTTTATACCGACTCCGGAACCTCTCCCGGTGCATCTCAGGAGTCAGCCCAAACTCGCGCAGCAGGGTCTGCTTGAATAGTTTGTAGTTCCCTTTCTCCTCCTCTCCCAGCTGGCGGTACAATGCCATGGCCCTGGGGTCCAGTAAGGGGATGAGAACGCGGAGCCTGTCCACAGGATCTACCTGGTGCAACTTGCAGGCCATTTCAAAGGCATCCAGGAAGTCATCCATGTTCTCCCCATTCTTACGCTGGGCCAGGATGCATCCGCGCAGTCCTGCCCCCCCTCCACTCACCGCAGCCGGGGGCCCGCTGCTCCTCAGCCTGGCCAGTTCCAGCTCATGATGATGCTGTCCCTCTTTCTCCTCCAGTTCCCGCTGTCTTTATCTCTCCTCATGTTCCCTCTGTCTCGCTTCATGTTCTCTAGGTATCTCACAATCCTCCAGCTCTCTCAGTTGTAGCTCTGTCTCCCATTCCTGCCGCTTCCGCTCCACGGATGCCGAGCATCGCTGGGAGGATCCCCTGCTGGCCGGAGGTGTCACGGTGCCCTCGGCATTTGCTGGGCTCCTACCTGCCCTTCCCCTAAGCATAAGAATGGGGGATCTCGGGAAGCACTCAGTCGCCAGCTGACCACTCCCAGTGGGAAGAGACACTGGTGTCTGTGCTGCATCTGCCAGGCTGCTTCCCTCAGATACAGGGATCAGTTCGTTCAAGCGGTCTCCCTCCTCCAGCTGCGCAATCAGCTGGTCTTTGGTGAGCCTCCCACTGCA
>NW_027424802.1:0-8314 GCF_003597395.2 Chelonoidis abingdonii
CCGGAGCCGGGCATGAGAGATTCTGTGGACCTGGAGCTTGGCGTTAGGGATCCTGTGGAACCATAGCTAGGCGTTAGGAGTCCTGTGGAGCCGGTGCTGGGCGTTAGGGGTCCTCTGGACCCGGTGCTGGACGAAAGTGGTCCTGTGATTGGGAAGCTGGGCGTTAGGGGTCCTGTGGTCCTGGAGCTGTGCCTTAGGGGCCCTCTGGACCCGGAGCAGGGCGTTAGGGGTCCTGTGGTCCCGGAGCTGGGCGTTAGGGGTTCTGTGGACCCGGTGCTGGGATTTAGGGGTCTCGTGGACCCGGAGCTGGGCATCAGGGGTCACGTGGACCCGGAGCTGAGCGTCAGGGGTCCTGTGGACCCGGTCCTGGGCGTTAGGGTTCCTGTGGACCCGGAGCTTGGATTTTGGGGTCCTGTGGTCCCAGTGCTAGGTGTTAGGGTTCCTGTGGAACCGGTGCTCGGCGTTAGGGGACCTGTGGAGCCGGAGCTGTTCGTTAGGGGTCCTGTAGACCCGGAGCCGGGCATGAGAGATTCTGTGGACCTGGAGCTTGGCGTTAGGGATCCTGTGGAACCATAGCTAGGTGTTAGGGGTCCTGTGGACCCGGAGCTGGGCGTTAGGGGTCCTGTGGACCCAGTGCTGGGTGTTACGGGACCTGTGGTCCCGGAGCTGTGTTTTAGGCGTCCTGTGGACCCGGTGCTGTGCGTTAGGTTTCCTCTAGACCCCTAGCTGGGCGTTAGAGGTCCTGTGGTCCTGGTGCTGGGCGTTAGGGGTCCTGTGGTCCTGGTGCTAGGCGTTAGGGGTCCTGTGGACCCGGAGCTGGGCGTTAGGGGTCCTGTGGACCCGGAGCCTGGCGTAAGAGGTCCTGTGGACACGGTGCTGGGCGTTAGGGGTCCTGTGGAGATGGTACTCGGCGTCTGGGGTCCTTTGGGTCCGATGCTAGGTGTTAGGGGTCCGGTGAACACGGTGCAGGGCGTTAGGGGTCCTGTGGTCCTGGAACTGGGAGTTATGGTTCCTGTGGACTTGGTGCTGGGCGTAAGAGGTCCTGTGGACCCGGTGTTGTGCGTAAGGGGTCTTGTGGTCCCGGTGTTGGGCGTTAGGGGTCCTGTGGACCCGGTGCTGGGCGAAAGAGGTCCTGTGATTGCGGAGTTGGGCGTTAGGGGTCCTGTGGTCCCGAAGCTGGTCGTTAGGGGTCCTGTGGTCCCGGAGCTGGGCGTTAGGGGTCCTGTGGACTCGGAGCAAGGTGTAAGGGGTACTGTGTTCACTCTGCCGGGTGTTAGGGGTCCTGTGGTCCCGGAGCTGGGCGTTAAGGTTCCTGTGGTCCCAAAGCTGGGCGTTAGGGGTCCTTTGGACCCGGAGCTGAACCTTTGGGGTTCTGTGGCCCCTGAGCTGGGGTTAAGGTTCCTGTGGTCCCGGAGCTGGGCCTTAGGGATCCTCTGGACCCGGAGAAGGGCGTAAGGGGTCCTGTGTTCACTCTGCCGGGTGTTAGGGGTCCTGGGGAGCAGGGGCTAGGCTGGGCGTAAGAGGTCCTGTGGACCCCTGGTGCTGGGCGTTAGGGGTCCTGTGGACCCGGTGCTGGGCGTTAGGCGTCCTGTGGACACTGGTGCTGGGCGTACTGGGTCCTCATGTGGCCCGGTGCCTGGTTGTTAGGGTCCTGTGGCTGGACCGGTGCTGGGCGTTAGGGTCCTGTGGACCTGGAGCTGGCGTTAGGGGTCCTGTGGACCCGGTGCTGGGCGTTAGGGGTCCTGTGGTCCCCGATGGTACTCGGCGTTGGGGTCCTTTGGACCCGATGCTGGGCGTTAGGGGTCCTGTGACCCGGTGCTGGGCCGTTAGCGTCCCTGTGGACATGGCACTGGGCGGCTAGAAGTCCTTTGGGCCGGTCCTAGTGTTAGGGGTCCTGTGAACACGGTGCTGGGCGTTAGGGGTCCTCTGGACCCCGTGCTGTGCTGGGCGTCTGGGGTCCTTGGCACGGTGCTGGATGCGAAGTGGTCCTGTGATGCGGCAGAGCTGGGCGTTAGGGGTCCTGTGGTCCTGGTGCTGGGCGTTAGGGGTGCTGTGGACCCCGGCTGGGCGTTAGGGGTCCTGTGGACCCGGAGCTGGGAGTTTACGGTTCCTGTGGACCCGGAGCCTGGTGTAAGGGGTCCTGTGGACACGGTGCTGGGCGTTAGGGGTCCTGTGGACATGGTAGCTGGGGTTCGGCGTCTGGGGTCCTTTGTGGCCCGATGCTAGGGTTAGGGTCCTGTGACACGGTGCTGGGCGTTAGGGGTCCTGTGGTACCTGGAGCTGGGAGTTTATGGTTCCTGTGACCCGGTGCTGGGCGTCAGAGGTCCTGTGGACCGGTGCTGGGCGTTAGGGGTCCTGTGGTCCCGGAGCTGGGCGTTAGGGTCCTGTGGACCCGGTGCTGGGCGTTAGGGGGTCCTGTGGACCCCTAGCTGGGCGTTAGGGTCCTGTGGATTCCGGTGCTGGCGTTCGGGATCCTGTGGGCCCGGTGCTGGGCGTTAGGGGTCCTCTGGTTCCTGGGCGTTAGTGGGGTCCTGTGGTCCTGGAGCTGGAGTTATGGTCCTGTGGACCCGGAGCTGGGCGTTAAGAGGTCCTGTGGACCAGGTGCTGGGCGTTAGGGTCCTGTGGACCCGGTGCTGGGCATTGGGGTCCTGTGGACCCGGAGCTGGGCGTAAGGGTCCTGTGGACACGGTGCTGGGCGTTAGGGGTCCTGTGGCCGGAGCTGGCGTTATTGGTCCTGTGGACATGGCTGGGCGTTGGGGTCCTGGAGCTGGTGTTAGGGTCCTGTGAACACGGTGCTGGCGTTAGGGGTCCTGGAGCCAGGCGTTAGAGTTTCTGTGGACCCGGAGCTGGGCGTTAGGGGTCCTGTGGACCTGGTGCTGGGCGTTAGGGGTCCTGTGGTCCTGGTGCTGGAGCTTCTGGGGGTCTGTAGACCCGGAGCTGGGCGTTAGGGGTCCTGTGGTCCCGGAGCTGGGCCGTTAGGGGTCCTGTGGACCCGGAGCTGGCGTAAGGGTCCTGTGTGTCACTCGTGCCGGGCGTTAGGGTCCTGTGGTCCCGGAGCTGGGCGTTAAGGGTCCTGTGGTCCCGGAGCTGGCGTTAGGGTCCTTTGGACCCGGAGCTGGGCTTTGGGGTTCTGTGGCCCCTGAGCTGGGGTTAAGGGTCCTGTGGTCCCGGAGCTGGGGCTTAGGGGTCCTCTGGACCCGGAGCAGGGCGTTAGGGGTCCTGTGTTCACCGGTGCTAGGTTAGGGTCCTGTGGACCGTGCTGGGCGTTAGGGGTCCTGTGGTCCCGGTGCTGGGCGTTAGGGTCCTGTGGACCCGGTGCTGGGCGTTAGGGATCCTGTGGACATTGGCTTGGCGTAAGGGGTCCTGTGGACCCTAGCTTGGCGTTAGCGGTCCTGTGGACGCCGTAGCTAGGCGTTTGGGGTCCTGTGGAGCGGTGCTGGGCATTTAGGGGTCCTGGACCCGGGGCTAGGCGTTAGGGGGACCTGTGGACCTGGGAGCTGTAGACGTTAGGGGTCCTGTGGATCCGGGGCTGGCGTTTTGTGGTCCTGTGGACCCGGGCTGGCGTTAGGGGTCCTGTGGACCCTCAGCTCGACGTCTGGGGTCCTGTGGACCCGGAGCTGGGCGTTAGGGGTCTTGGTCCCGCCTAGCTGGGGTTTAGGGGTACCTGTGGTCCCGGTGCTGGGCGTTAGGGTCCTGTGGTCCCGAGCTGGGCGTTAGGTTGTCCTGTGGACCCGGAGGGTTAGGGGTCCTGTGAATTCCTGGTGCCGGGTTTAGGGGTCCTGTGGTCCTGGGAGCTGGGCGTTAGGGGTCCTGTGGCCCCGGTGCAGGCTTAGGGGTCCTGTGGACATGGCCTGGGCGGCTGAAGTCCTGTGGGCCGGTGCTAGTTGTGTTAGGGGTCCTGTGAACCGGTGTGGGCGTTAGGGTCCTGTGGACCGGTGCTGGGCGTTAGGGTCCTTGTGGGCACGGTGCTGGACGAAAGTGGTCCTCTGATTGGCCCGGAGCTGGGCGTTAGGGGTCCTGTGGTCCTGGCTGGGCGTTAGAGGGTCCTGTGGACCCGGAGCTGGGAGTTAGGGTCCTGTGGACCCGGTGCTGGCGTAGAGGTCCTGTGGACCCGGTGCTGGGCGTTAGGGGTCCTGTGGACCGGTAGCTCGGCGTCTAGGGGTCCTTTGGGCCCGGAGCTGGGCGTTAGGGGTCCTGTGAACACGGTGCTGGGCGTTAGGGGTCCTGTGGTCCTGCAGCTGGGCGTTAGGGGTCCTCTGTGGACCCGGTGCTGGGCGTTAGGGGTCCTGTGGACCCGGTGCTGGGCGTTAGGGGTCCTTTGGGCCCGGTGCTGGCGTTAAGGGTCCTGTGGACCGGAGCTGGGCGTTAGGGGTCCTGTGGGTCCGGAGCTGGGCGTTAGGGGTCCTGTGGTCCTGGTGCTGGCGTTAGGGGTCCTTGTGGACCCGGCTGGGCGTTTAGGGGTCCTGTGGATCCGGAGCTGGGCGTTAGGGTCCTGTGGTCCCGGAGCTGGCGTTAGGGGTCCTGTGGACCGGTGCTGGGCGTTAGGGGTGGTGTGACATGGTAGAGCGTCTGGGGTCCTGTGGACCGGTGCTGGGAGTTAGGGGTCCTGTGGACATGGTGCTGGGCGTCTGGGGTCCTCTGGGCCCGGTGCTAGTTGTTAGGGGTCCTGTGAACACGGTGCTGGGCGTTAGGGTCCTGTGGTCCGGAGCTGGGCGTTAGGGGTCCTGTGGAACCGGTGCTGGGCGTCTAGGGGTCCTGTGGACCCGGAGCTGGGCGTTAGGGGTCCTGTGGATCCGGAGCTGGGCCTTAGGGGTCCTGCCGGTGCTGGACGAAAGTGGTCTTGTGATTGAGGAGCTGGGCGTTAGGGGTCCTGTGGTCCTGGAGCTGTACGTTAGGGGTCCTGTGGTCCTGGTGCTGGGCTTCTGGGGGGTTGTAGACCCGGAGCTGGGCGTTAAAGGTCCTGTGGACCCGGAGCTGGGCCTTATGGGTCCTGTGCTCCCGGAGCCTGGCGTAAGAGGTTCTGTGGACACGGGGCTGGGCGTTAGAGGTCCTGTGGACTCGGAGCAAGGCGTAAGGGGTCCTGTGTTCACTCTGCCAGGTGTTAGGGGTCCTGTGGTCCCGGTGCTGGGCGTTAAAGGTCCTGTGGTCCCGAAGCTGGGCGTTAGGGTTCCTTTGGACCCAGAGCTGAACCTTTGGGGTTCTGTGGCCCCTGAGCTGGGGTTAAGGGTGCTGTGGTCCCGGAGCAGGGCGTTAGGGGCCCTGTGTTCACTCTGCCGGGCGTTAGGGGTCCTGTGGACCCGGAGCTGGGATTTAGGGGTCCTTTGGACCCAGTGCTAGGCGTTAGGGGTCCTGTGCTCCCGGAGCCTGGCGTAAGAGGTTCTGTGGACACGGTGTTGGGCGTTAGGGGTCCTGTGGACATGGTATTCGGCGTCTGGGTTCCTGTGGACCGGTGCTGGGCGTTAGGGATCCTCTGGACCCGGTGCTGGGATTTAGGGGTCCTTTGGGCCCGGTGCTGGTCGGAAGGGATCCTGTGATTGCGGAGCTGGGCGTTAGGGGTCTTGTGGTCCTGGAGCTAGGCGGTAGGGGTCCTGTGGACGCTTAGCTAGCTCTTAGGGTACCTGTGGTCCCGGTGCTGGGCTTTAGGGGTCCTGTGGTCCCAGTGCTGGGCGTTAGGGGTCCTGTGTTGCCGGAGCTGGGCGTTAGGGGTCCTGTGGTCCCAGTGCTAGGCGTTAGGGGTCCTGTGGACCCGGTGCTCTGCGTTAGGGGACCTGTGGAGCCGGAGCTGTGCGTTAGGGTTCCTGTGGACCCGGAGCCGGGCATGAGAGATTCTGTGGACCTGGAGCTTGGCGTTAGGGACCCTGTGGAACCATAGCTAGACGTTAGGAGTCCTGTGGACCGGGAGCTGGGCGTTAGGGGTCCTGTGGTCCTGGTGCTATTCGTTAGGGGTCCTCTGGACCCAGAGCTGGGCATTAGAGGTTCTGTGGACCTGTAGCTTGACCTTAGGGATCCTGTGGAAGCATAGCTAGGCGTTAGGAGTCCTGCGGTCCCGGTGTTGGGCGTTAGGGGTCCTGTGGACCCGGTGCTGGGCGTTAGGGGTCCTGTGGTCCCGGGTGGACCCGGAGCTGGTCCGGGCGTTAGGGGTCCTGTGGACGGAGCTGGGCGTTAGGGGTCCTGTGGTCCCGGTGCTGGGCGTTAGGGGTCCTGTGGACCCGGAGCTGCTAGGCGTTAGGGGTCCTGTGGACCCGGAGCGGGCGTTAGGGTCCTGTGGACCTGGAGCTAGGCCTTAGGGTCCTGTGGACCATAGCTAGGCGTTAGGGGTCTGTGGACCGGGAGCTGGGCGTTAGGAGGGTCCTGTGGACCCGGTGCTGGGCGTTAGGGGTCCTGTGGTCCTGGTGCTAGGCGTTAGGGGTCCTGTGGACCGAGCTGGGCATTAGGTTCTGTGGACCTGGAGCTTGACGTTAGGGTCCTGTGGACCATAGCTGGCGTTAGGGGTCCTGCGGTCCGGTGCTGGGCGTTAGGGGTCCTGTGGACCCGGAGCTGGGCGTTAGGGGTCCTGTGGTCCCGGTGCTGGGCGTTAGGGGTCCTTAGTGGTCCTGGAGCTGGGCTTTAGGGGTTTGGACCCGGAGCTAGGCTTTAGGGGTCCTTTGGACACTGGATGCTGGGGCGTTAGGGGTCCTGTGGTCCAGAGCTGGGCTTAGGTGTCCTGTGGACCCGGAGCTGGGCCTTAGGGGTCCTGGTGGTCACTCTGCCGCGGTGTTAGGGGTCTGTGGTCCCGGAGCTGGGCGTTAGGGGTCCTGTGGACCCGGTGCTGGGCGTTAGGGGTCCTGTGGACATGGTGCTGGGCGGCTGGAAGTCCTTTGGGCCCCGGTCCTAGTTGTTAGGGTCCTGTGAACGTGCGTGCTGGGCGTTAGGGGTCCTGTGGACCCGGTGCTGGGCGTTGGGGTCCTTTGGGCACGGTGCTGGACGTTTACGTGGTCCTGTGATTGCGGAGCTGGGCGTTAGGGGTCCTGTGGTCCTGGTGCTGGGCGTTAGGGGTGCTGTGGACCCGGAGCTGGGCGTTAGGGGTCCTGTGGCTGTGGACGCGGAGCTGGGTATTAGGGGTCCGGTGGTCCCTGTGCTGGGCGTTACGGTTACTGTGGATCCGGAGCTGTGCGTTAGGAGTCGTTTGGACCCGGAGCTGGGCGTTAGGGGCCTGGTGGTCCCTGTGCTGACCGTTACGGGTCCTGTGGAACCGTAGCTGGACGTTAGGGGTCCTGTGGTCCTGGAGCTGTGCGTTAGGGGTCCTGTGGTCCTGGTGCTGGGCTTTAGGGGGTTTGTAGACGCGGAGCTGGGCGTTAGAGGTCCTGTGGACCCGGAGCTGGGCGTTAGGGGTCCTGTGGATCCGGAGCTGGGCCTTATAGGTCCTGTGGTCCCGGAGCCTGGCGTAAGAGGTTGTGTGGACACGGTGCTGGGCGTTAGGGGTCCTGTGGACATGGTATTCGGCGTCTGGGGTCCTTTAGGCCCGGTGCTGGGTGTTAGGGGTCCTGTGGAACCGGTGCTGGGCGTTAGGCGTCCTGTGGACATGGTGCTGGGCGTCGAAGGTCCTCTGGGCCTCGTGCTAGTTGTTAGGGGTCCTGTGGACCCGGTCCTGGGCGTTAGGGGTCCTGTGGACTCGGAGCAAGGCGTAAGGGGTCCTGTGTTCACTCTGCCGGGTGTTAGGGGTCCTGTGGATCCGGAGCTGGGCGTTAGGGTTCCTCTGGACCCGGGAGGAGACGTTCGGGATCCTGTGGATCCGGGGCTAGGCGTTTTGTGCCCTGTGGAGCTGGGGCTAGGCGTTAGGCATCCTGTGGACCGTCAGCTCGACGTCTGGGGTCCTCTGGACCCGGAGCTAGGCGGTAGGGTTCCTGTGGACGCCTAGCTAGGTCTTAGGGTACCTGTAGTCCCGGTGCTGGGCATTAGGGGTCCTGTGGTCCCAGTGCTGGGCGTTAGGGGTCCTGTGGAGCCGGAGCTTTGCGTTAGGGGTCCTGTGGATCCGGAGCCGGGCATTAGAGGTTCCGTGGACCTGGAGCTTGATGTTAGGGATCCTGCGGAAGCATAGCTAGGCGTTAGGAGTCCTTCGGTCCCGGTGTTGGGTGTTAGGGGTCCTGTGGACCCGGAGCTGGACATTAAGGGTCCTGTGGTCGTGGAGCTGGGCTTTAGGGGGTTTGTAGACCCGGAGCTAGGCTTTAGGGGTCCTTTGGACACGGATCTGGGCGTTAGGGGTCCTGTGGACCCGGAGCTGGGCCTTATGGGTCCTGTGGTCCCGGAGCTGGGCCTTAGGTGTCCTGTGGACCCG
>NW_027424802.1:11121-15391 GCF_003597395.2 Chelonoidis abingdonii
AGGAAGTGTGCCTGGAAAAATGAAAACTCAGTGACTCATTGTACTTGAGTGGTTCATTTTCACATAATCAAGGACCCATTGACATGAGTGAGTGCAGGATCAGACCCTGCTAGAATTACGAGGCTAATTGTCAGAGAGCAAAATTTTTAGACTCAGATTTTCAAAGTAGCCTGAAGGAGTTAAGCACTCTAATTGCCTTCAAATGGACTGGAAATTGAGGGGCCTAAACCTCCAAGGTCCCTTTAATGGTGTTTCCTATGATAGCAGGGAGATTGGATCCTCCATGACCCAGGAGGATCTTTCCAGTCCTATGTTCAGTGTTACTAAATAACTTTGCAGATTGGGCTCTTTGGGAAAAGTAATATTGTATAGTTTTTTGTCTCAATCTTGCAATGAGCTATGCAGGAGCAGCCTTCTGCACCCGTGTGGAGTCCACTGACATTAATAGGACCCCATGAACATAATAGAACATGCAGTATCTGGAGCTTGCCTGCCCCTTGGTCAAATTTTACTCTCACACTGGAGAAACCTCACTGAGGTTAACTGAGTTTCATTATCAGAGGGGTAGCCGTGTTAGTCTGGATCTGTAAAAGCAGCAGAGAATCCTGTGGCACCTTATAGACTAACAGACATTTTGGAGCATGAGCTTTCGTGGGTGAATACCCACTTCATCGGATGCATTAGTTAGTGTTACTTCTGCAGCTGTTTTGAGCAAACACTCACCAGAAGTGCAACTGGAATCCTGCCATTGCTGTGAGGCAAAGATCAAACCTTGGGAAAGAAAAGAAAATGTATTTTAGGGAAAGGAAATTAAACAAACATTTTCTTTTAGGGCTTGGCTATACTGAGTGCTTTAACTTCCAATGTGTCCACACTGGCAAGGCACATAGAGCACCTGGACTCTGCAGCTGGAATGCGCCTGGTAATCCACCTCCACAAGAAGCATAAAGCTTGCTGCGTTCTGGCTGAAACTCCCAGGCATCATTGTGAATGAGATGTTGCATTACTGCTCTGTGATTGACCTCCAGAAACATCCCAAAATCCCTTGAAATCAAGTGTCCACTCTTGTCATTGTTTTGGAATTGGCTGTAGGAATAAGGCTATGCCCATTCAAAGCTCTGTTTCTGACAGCCGGCATGCTTATCTGCTCCGGGACAAAGCAACCATTAGTGTGGAATGCAGCTTGCTGTGAGTGTGTGAGAGAGAGAGGCCGGGGGAGGGGAGTCTTCTGCTGTCTGAACTTACAAGACAACATGCTGACAGGCTCTCAGCCCCCCTCAAAACCCACTCTGTCTCCCCCCACATACACATAACACACTCCTTGTCACATTCTACCCCACCCCCCACATTTGAAAAGCAATTTGAAGCCACTTGCATGCTGGGCTAGCTACCACAATGCACTGCTCTTTGTGATGTTGCAAGAGTGGCTAATGTGGCCACGCCAGTGAGTTTGCAGCTGACAGCATAAACACACAGCAGCGTTTTCCCTGCTGCGGTCTCCGAAGGCTGGTTTAACTCCCAGCACTCTACATCTACAAGTGTAGCCATGTCCTTATTCTACAAGGTAGAACTTCCCTGAAGTACAAATGAAATGAAGTTTATGAGTGAAACTAAAAGATTCACTAAGATATTTCACCTCCATTGTCTGCTCTTTAGGTAGTGTAGCTATTAAACTACATCTAGAATTGATCACATTTTATACATGATCTTTTAAATTAAATGTTCAGTCTTGTTTTTTAGAAAGAGAAATGCAAAGTTTCTCCTCATCCTTGTCCACAGCAAAATTCTCGTTATAATGTCCAGTAAAGTTATCATATCATCAGTTAAACTGAAAAGACTTTAACTAAATAAAAAGAAAGATAAGAATGATACCACATCTGTGTAGGTACTTAGGTTGAAAAATTTCCATCAAAACTGTTCAGTGAAAAGTTGGAATTTTAGCTCAGTGGAATTTTCTGCAGAAAATGTGTTCTTCTGGTATACAATTTTGACTTTCATGAAAAACTTAAAAACCTGAAAGCTCAAACTCTTTCAGATAGACCTTTTTGGTGTTGGTGTTTAGTTTTTCAATGAAAAGGTGACATTTTACATGGAAACCTTTGACAAAATTTTTATGTATATAGTTTCATTTTGTGTGGAATTTCTCCGCCCCCTCCCGAAAAAAATGAAACAGTCCCCCAGCTCTTGTATTTCTAATCACTGTGGTACTGAATTGCTTCATATTCATCAAAAGCACCCTTTTAAGGAAGGGAAGAACTGTTTTGTAGTCTCTGCTCTTTTTCCTTCCCTTGATCTAGGGAGCTCTCCTGGGACTATAAGATATTTTCTCCTTCATTTTGGTTATGATGGGAACATTTATCAAAGAGGAGAGGCCCAAAGATGATCAGACTCCATATTATTCTGATCTCATCCTACAGAGTCCCATCACCAGACAATGCCACATCTCCAGCTCTCCCACACTCTGCCCACAGCTAGTTGTCCCTGAAAGCATGACTCCCCTGAAGGGTGGTGAATGGAGAATCAGCCGAGGATGTAGCTAGGAGCTGCTCCATTAGTGGCTTTGAAGACAAGCCCATGGCAGGCACTGAATGCAGGTTGGGAGCCGGGGGGACTGGAATGGAGGTGATGTGCTCAGGACAGCCCATCCCACAGAGGAGGCAGATGCTCTATTCTGCCCAAGCTGGATCCTTTGCATTTGGCCTGAAGGTCAATGGAACAAATAGATTAAGCCAGGCTCATGTGAGCAGCTGCATCCAGCCTGTGCAAGCCTCTTCTCCCCCTGTTTCTAACTGGTGACTTTTTAAATTCTGCATCGCAGAGTGTCCCAGTCCAGGGTATAGGGCCAGCCTCTCATTTACACTACGGCCCTCTGGCAGGGCCCAGGAGCCCCAGAGAGATGCACCTGCTCCCACTTCACAGGCTCTTTGCACTCCAGAGCGGTGTAAAGGGGCATTAGTGTAAAGCAGAATCCAGGCTACGACAACCTGAAAAAGGGCCTGTGTCTGCTCTCACTCACAGCAGTTCTGCTCTAGTTTAATTCCACTGGGCCCAATCTTTCATCGCCCTGCACCTGGTGAGTTTCCTGTCCCGATTGGGTGTACATCATCTCACAAAGGGGAGAGGCAGCTGCTGCTCCTGGATATCAGTGGGGCGAAGGAGAGGGGAACCAGGCTGAAACTCACCATGCATCGTTTCTCAGATCTCCACATGCACACAACACAGCCAAGTGTCTCGATACTCACAGAGAAGCCACAGACACGGTGAGAGAAGCCCTGTGAAATTTGCCATCAGCTGCCCAGCCCGAGAACTCTGGAGTGGTCTCTGTTCCCCACGGCAGGGTCTGTGTCCTGCTCCGGCTCTTCCAGAGCATCACGATGTGGAGAAACTGCTGCTGCTCTGAGCCCTGCTCTGACCCTCTCTGCTCTTCTGGTTGTGGGTGGATAAGGTGCACCTCAGCTCTTTGCTCTGCACCTCCCTCTTCTTCTGGAGGCTTGTGCAGCTCAGCCGCAGCCTCTTCGCCCTGCTCCCTGAGTAGGTGCAAGAAAACCCACAGTTTCTTTCCACACTGACCTCTCTCCTTCTCCTTGGGGTGAGGCAGCGGGGATGCTGTTGCAGGTGTGATCTCTGAGCCTGCTTTTGCTTGTAACAGTTTGGAAGGAGAATGTGCAGTCTCTCTCTCAATCCCTTTCTGTGCAGGATGGCTGCGGTGGTGAGCTTTACTGTGCCTTTAAGTTGTAAAGAGAAAAAAGGCTTCAGCCCCTCTCTGCACAAGTGAGTTCAATTCTGCCGCCAGCCTATATTGTCTGTGGCCTACATCCCCCATCCAGACTAAGAGTAGAAAGATGCTTACTGCCTTTCACTCCATGAGACGCACGTGGACTTTCTTACACCTGAATGCTTTACACATGCTGGGCTTGGGTCTCCTTTTGCTTGCCCTGACCAGGGCCGTCCTTAGGATTTATGGTGCCCTAGGCAGGATTATTAAACTGATGCCCCTCTGCCTGTCTTGCTCTTAGCAACACAAACAGAAGCTTACACTACTGGAAAACTTGCCACATGCATGTTATTAACACTAGTTTAACGTAGTTAAGCACACTGTAATCCTGGACTAGCACTAAAGAAGTAGCACTATAGAAAAAATTCTGATTTGACAGAATGATGCAAATAATATAATTTTTTTAATTTGTTAACATTTTATTGGAAATTTCTATGCAGAGGTATTGAAACAAGGATTTGGTTTTAATTAAAAGCAATCTTTCTGGCTTTTTTG
>NW_027424803.1:0-5199 GCF_003597395.2 Chelonoidis abingdonii
GGTTGGGGGTGTGGGCTCTGGGGTGGGGCTGGGGATGAAGAGTTTGGGGTATAGGAGGGTGCTCCGGGCAGGGACAGAGGGGTTCGGAGGGCGGGAGGGGGATCAGGGCCAGAGCAGGGGGTTGGGGCGTGGGAAGAGGTGCAGGCTCTGGGGTGGGGCTGGAGATGAGGGGTTGGGGGTTCAGGAGGGTGCTCTGGGTTGGGATGGAGGGGTTCGAAGGGCAGGAAAGGGATCAGGGCTGGGGTAGGGGGGTTGGAGAGGGTCAGGGATGCAAGCTCCAGGTAGCGCTTACCTCAGGCAGCTTCCGGAAGCAGCAGCATGCCCCTTCTCTGGCTCCTACTTGAGGCACGACCTGGTTACTCTGCGTGCTGTCCCTTCCGCAGGCACTACCCCTGCACCTCCCATTGGCTGCGGTTCCCAGCCAATGAGAGCAGCAAGGGTGGCCAATGGGTTGAGAGCAGCGTGCAGAAAGGAGGCCCGTGGCTGCCCATACACATAGGAGGTGGAGGGGGACCATGCCACTGCTTCCAGGAACCATGTGGAGCGATCCCTGACCCTGTTCCTCGGCTGGAGTGCCGGAGCAGGGCAAGCCTCAGATTCCACTCCCCAATGGGAGCTCAAAGGCTGGTTTAAAATGACTGGCGGGCTGCATCCGGCCCTCGGGCCATAGTTTGCCCACCCTTGATCTAGTACAGGCCAAATAATTTCATCCGGCCATTCATGTATGGAGCCCAGTAACTTGTGTCTGAGTTAACAGATCTTTCAGAAAGACATCTAGTCTTGATCTGAAAACCATTGGTTTGCTCCAGTGGTTAATCACCCTCACTGTTAAAAATGTGTGCCTTGTTTACTACTGTCAGCTGAAGCTGAATTGTTCAGGCCCATACTGTAGAGTATTATAATAAAAAAGGGAACAGATCAAACATTTGCTGAGTGCTCAGTGGGACACTCCAGAAAAGGAGATGCTAACCCAAGCCGTGAGTTGTTATATCAGTGATCCTTGCCGAAATAATTTTCATGAGAGCTCTGAAGTCCTGTGGTTCTTCAATTCAAGGGGCCAGCTTGCCTTGTCGTCGGACCCAGTATTGGGAGAGAGGTTCTGGAGACCTATGTTGCTTTTCCTTCTTTTCCCCCCAGCAGCATCATTTTACAGCCTGTTAGCACCCTCTGTCTCCAAATAACGGCAAGAGGCACGTCCCAGGCTTGCAGATCAAACACCCCTGGCCAAAGGAACTGGCTGTGAAGATGAGGGGAGGCAGGAAAGTGCTGCCGCTGGAGTATAGGACTGGGAGCTAGGAGAGCTGCGTTTTATACCTAGCGCTGCTTGGCCTGCTGTATGACTTGGGGCAATTCAATTCACTTTTCTGTACCTCAGTTTCCCCATCTGTAAACTGACTTGGCAGTTTGGGTTTTTCATGGCAGCACAGAGCACTAACTGCAGAGATACCAACCCAGATAGCACGTGACTTTTAAATGAGAAATTCAGATGGGTCCAAACAGAAACACTGGATCTAAACCCTGCCCCCCAAAGCTTTGGGCAGTTTCCTGTCCACACCCAGGTCTGACCACTATAACTCCGGCTCCCTCCTGAATGGGCTGACCCAAACCCTCAATCATAACACCATCCAAACTTTGAGACAAGTCAGATCAGACCCCAAATTGGGATCCAACTGTTGCAACTTGGATCCTTCTCTACAAGTAAAGATTATTCTCATTTAGCACTTCTGAAGGGATCAGGAACTTCATAACGCTGCAAGCACTTTAAGGGCTATGATCTGCCCCCGTTACTTATGCTGAAACTCCAGGCTTCTGTTGAAATCAGAGCGGCTACAAGGTGCTGTTCAGCATGACTAAGGGGAATGGTTGTGTCTTCGGCTCCTTACACAGCGATAACAATGGAAACAAACCACATGAGTGCAGTTGGAGGTCCAGTAACTGTGTTTACTTAATATACACAACCATGCTAGGGCTAGCTCCGTACATGCGAATGGGCGTCTGACTGCTTCTAACATAGAAAACGCAGTGAGCCCCACTAGAGGGTTCGCAGGCCATTTAAAGGAATACTGTTCCTGTATACTTCAGTAGCAGAATCTGTTTCTAACTGATTAATAAATATGCGAGTGCAAATATCAGAAAGGAAAGCACAGCGTGGTCTTCTTCAAGCTCTTCCCTTCTGACTCAGACTCTCAGATAAGACGAAATTTGTTAACTTAGCCGATAAAGCTCACTGAAAGAATGGGGTAGGGATCCTGGGCCAGGTTCTGCTTTTACAATCCGTTGATTGACACCAGAGTGAGACCAGAACTGAGCCCAGCAGTAGCGTAGTTGAGGGTAAAAGTGGGTAAACCCACTTCTCATTTGGGGATTATGGAGTTTAGTTTAGGTTAGTTTATCCACTTCTTTTTTTTACCTCTACACCACTGCGGTCCAGGGTGTCCAGGGCTACACATGAGATAGCACCAAACACTTCTATTTTACCTGGCTTTGACAAGAGCATTAGCTGGTGTTTTTCCACCCGGGCAAAGCTGAGGAAAAATTTCCTCCGAATTCCTCCGAGTGTCACTGCACATGTCCCAGGAGACTGGCTTTTCATGTTTTTCCCTTCCTCACAGCCCTTACCCCAGCCACCTGAGAGGCCTGTTATGGATGTAATTGGGAAGCAGCTTCCGACTCAGGCTGATCTGCCTTGGTGTTTCACGTGCGTTATGTGCAAAGTGTCAGAAATCCCCCCGGGTTTCCTCCTAGCAGTGGATATGGCACTGCAGTGGCTAGGCAGGAAGCAACCTTTGATCTTCCCTGGGCTGTGTACTGGATGCGTCGCCTGCTGCCTCAGCTCATCGGAGCACTGCCATGATGAGCGTTCAGTACCTCAGTGACCGCCCACAGCTCCTGTGATAGCAGGGGGGATGGCAAAGGAGCAGTTTGCTTGAACCAGGACTTTGGATCATACAGTTTGGCGGTCCTGTCTGTAACTCTTTCTCCCACTCTCTTTCTGTCTAGAGCAAGGAATGCTGCATTCCCCTCAATCACAATGGCTCCTATCCTGCAGCCCATACACCGGCAAAACTCACGCTAAAGCTTGTGGGGCCAGATCACTAGCAGGGGCACATAGTGGGTCTGCCCCACTCTCCTTAGACCTCGGAGACCCCTCTCGTTGGGGTCAGGAGTCTGCAGCCGGTGTGGGGGAGGCAGCAGGCGATAGGCAGCACGAGGAGAATCGGTGCGGGCGGGGGTCTGCAGCTGGCTTGGGGCAGGCGGCGGGCAGCACGAGGAGAATCGGTGCGGGCGGGGGTCTGCAGCTGGGCTTGGGGCTACGGGCGGTGCGGGCAGGCACGAGGAGAAATCAGTCAGGCGGGCGGGGTCGGTCTGTAGCTGGTCATGGGGTGGCATCCAGGCAGCATGAGGGAGAAAGAATCAGTCGCGGGCCGGGGGTCTGGCAGCCGTCGTGGGGCAGGCCCGTCGGGCAGCATTGGAGATGAAATCAAAGTGCAGTTTTGCGGGGGTGCCCTGCAGCCAGCATGGGGCAGGCTGCATGGCAACACAATGAGAGTCGGTGAGGGCAGGGGGCTGCTGCCGACAGCGCTAGGTGGGGCAGGAGCAGCGGGTTAGCACCCAGGAAGAGTCAGTGCGGTGGGGGGTCCGTGCAGCCGGACGTGGGCAGAGCGGGCAGCAACACAGAGAGTCCACTGCGGGTGGGGGTTCTGCAGCCAGCCATTGGGGCAGATTGCAGGCAGCATGAGGAGAATCCAAGCTGGGGCTGGATCGGTGGTGGTGTAGGAGCACATCTTCTCCGAAGCCTCTGCGGTGTTTGGCGCTGACTGTGGTTGGGTGTTGAGTGTTTCAATTTAACATGCAATATGGGGTTTGCCAGGGGTTCCAGCGCTGCGCTCTCCGATTAGGCCACACGCCTGGCAAGTTTGTCAAGGAGCGAGGCTCTCTGTGCAGTAGCGGAATGACTATGCACTCGGGAGGACGTCTGACATTGTAGGTCGTCATTAGCACTCATTAGTAATCACAAACACTGTGACCTAGGCACGAGCAGAGCAAACTGGGGTAATTCCAGCACTCCACTCAGATGCTCCATCACCTGATTGTTTCGGAGGGAGCTCCGTAGTTGCTGAATATACCCACGCGAGTGGTCTTGGCCTGGCCGGGTTCCTGGAAATCTCCCTGGGGTCATTGGCAATTACCTCCACTTTTTATAATGGGTTAACGCTAACGCGTTCTAGAATCCTCATGCAATATGCAATAGGATTTGCCTCTTATTCTTCCTAAATACATCCCTTCCTCACCGTACGGACGATGCGGGGCTTGCTCGCCATGCACGGTTACTAATAGGCCTTTTACTTCAAAGGCTGATATTCTTACTACTAAAATTCCAAAGCTGCTAGACAAACTGGGTATCTTGTGGTTTACTGTCAGCCTGATTCAGAGCCAGCACTAGATAGAGCTATTCTGATGGTAGCCTTCTGTGATAAACCAGGGTCACTGCTGTCTTGTGCCCTGTAATGGGACAGAATGGTTCACCTTTGGTTACCTTGCTTAGGTTAAGCATTTTAAGGCCCTAGGTTCCAGTATCTTTGTCCTACAACCTTCGGCCTGTAGGGTTTTGGAGTTACCTCGTAACTGCCTTGCTCATATATACGTCCACCTATGCCACATATGTGTGTGTTTAATCTCTTTTTCTTTCGAGGCCCCCTGGCAACATGCTATACAACAAACCCAGGGCCAACTCTGTGGCCACAGTTAAAGGGTTTTCTGCATATAAAAGCGATGGCAGCATTTAGGGGGTGGCACGCAGAGGCGCAGTTGCCTGAGGCCATGCCAAACAGGGGTGCACGAGAAGCTAACGTTCTCAGAGCTTCAGCTTCAGCCCAGGTTGCGGACTTAGGGGCCTGGGCTTTCATGCCCCATGACAAGGGCTTTGGGCTTCTGGCCCTGGGCCCCAGACAGTCTACAAACCTAACTGGGCTGCTTGTGGCCCCCCCTGAAACCTGCTTCGTGGCCCTCCAGAGGCCCAGATACCTTGGTTGAGGACCACTTGAACCTAGCATATGTATAGGCTCACACCACTGGGATGAAATCAGCCTGTGACTGCATTCGCTTTCTTCGTTGATTCTCTCTGTGCCTGTCCAAGGGAGTGTGTTCAAGGATAAGATGCTGCGGGTGGGAACCTGGTAGGTGACTCCGAATGAACTC
>NW_027424804.1:0-7442 GCF_003597395.2 Chelonoidis abingdonii
AATATTAAATAAATAAACTAGAATGTCTTATCATTTTTCACCCTGTGTGCCTCAGTGCTAGAAATAACCTCACTTTGTTCCACCACCGGCTGATTCTTCCATAGTAAGTGGGAGCACAAAGGACTAAATTCACAAAGGGATGTAGGCTATGCCTATGCTTAAAATGCTACAGTGGCACTGCTGTAGTGCTTCAGTGTAGACGCTCACTACAGCGATGAGAGGGGTTCTGTAGGTCGTTCACCTCCTCTAGAGGCAGAAGCTAGGAAGAATTCTTCCATCAACCTAGTGCTGTCTACACCAGGTGTTAGGTCAGCACAGCTACATCTCTGTTGCTGTACCTTTTCAGTGTAGTATCAGAGGGGTAGCCGTGTTAGTCTGGAGCTGTAAAAGCAGCAAAGAGTGTAGACCAGCCATTAGACATTGCAATACTGAGATATAAATTGCAGGTGCCTAGAAAATCAGTGGGATCCACAAATCCTGAATGAGGTGCCTAGGCCCCTATGCAATGAAAGGGCAGGAATAGACACCTAGGAATGGGCTCCATATAAGACACCCCATCCTGGGAGCTGGCCAAGCTAGACCACAGGAGATGCCAAGAAGAGGACTGTGAGCTAAGCTGTACCCCTCTCAGGGAGTTCAGCACCTACCTTAGATGGGATGCTCAGCTCTAAACCCTCTCTTTGAGGTCAGAGCTTAACGTGTTTTTTGGAAGAAGACTGAGTGGGAGGGAAGAGGAATGAACCCATGACTTTTAGCTCAGTGATTAGAGCACTACCCTACGATATAAGAAACCCCCTTCTTGAAGTCCCCCCTGAGGGAGAGAAAGTATTTCAGAAAAATCTGCATCCTCTCAGGGGAATATTGAAATCACTGGGCTATGGGATATTCAGACATGTAGCACCCTCAGTGACTACTACTGAAGCTATTCCACCGGGGCTGAATAACAAAAGATCAAGGGGACAGGATTTTGGGCCACTCCCTGCAGCATTCTCTACCATGGGGGAGCACCCTGTAATCCCCCATATTCCTCATTTTTACATGTGATCTAACATATAAAGCAGGGCTTGTGAAGTATCAGGTAAAGGTTATGATCTGTTAAAAATCATTTCTCAGTCCATATATGTGTATCATTAATGCATATTAAGTTATGAGAATTGTGTTGTATGGTTGTCACTAAAACATGTTGTAAGCTGGGGAATCAGCCAGATATTAGCTCCCCAGAACCAACAGCAAGGAAAGTGACCAACTCTCGGTCAGGGTGACAACAACCCATCAACAACCATTGTTCAGCAAAGGAGCTACAATTCAATGACCCACCTGCATGAGACCACAGCAAGGGAATTGCTCAACCTTGCCTGGAGATCCAGCAATGCCCCCAGACATGCCTGGACTTGTGTTCCGCAAGTACATGGGACTGAGGCTATAAAACAGAACACAGTGGCCACATGCTGAGCCTTTCTCCTTCATCCACCTATGCTGCAAGCAATAAAGACATGGAACAAGACTTGAGACTCCAACAGAGGTCCATATTTAAGGTACAAATCTGTACATCAAGGACTGCAATATCCAGTACGGTAAGAAAAACTGCTTAATCTAACTGTTGCCCAGTCTAATAGGGTTGAGACTGTAAAGTGTGTGCTTACATTTTCTTTTCTTTTGGTAACTAACTCTGACTTTTTGCCTATCATTTAATATCACTTAAAATCTACCTTTTATAGTCAATATGTCTGTTTAATTGTTTTTCTTTACTAGAGAGTTAGTATGAAATGTGGTACAAATCTGCTCAGGTTTGACAAAGGCTGGTGTATGTCCACTTTCCATTGTTGAAGTGGTGAACCAATTAATAAGTGTGCACTGACCATCTTGAGCAGTGCAAGATGGTATATTCCTGAGGTACAGTGCTGGGAGCTGTGGGGATTTGGCTCTGGTGCCTTTCTCTGTGTGATTCATGAGTGGCTTTGGGAGCATTCATGTAATCTATCTGGGTGTGGGGCTTCACGTACTGTTGTGCTGAGTGATCACAGTGCCTGGAGGGGTTTGCTGCATTGTGAGAGACAGCTCAGGCTGGAGAGAATTAAGTGGTCCCACAGTCCCAGGCTGAACCCTGGAGCGGGGGGGATTCCATCACACTCCCTTCCTAGTTAAGTGCTCTAACCATCAGGCTATAGAATCATTCTCATGCTTTCTGTCTCTTGGACTCAGTGTCTCTATTATCCACAGTGGAACAGCTTCAACGAGAGAGTAAGGCAGCCCCCATATCAGAACATCTCATCGCCCAGTGGTTAGACCTCAAACTTGAGAGGTCCCTTCCAGTCCTACACTTTTATGATTTTATATCGAGCATTTATAACACTAATAAAATAGGTTACTATTGCACTCACAGAAAGTTTCATTGCTCACTTAACTCTCTTAAGCTCCTTTGAAAAGCCTAGCAAAATGTTTTAGAGGCATCTGTCTCCTTTTGACTGAGGGTATTTTCTTTCTCTCTATGTACTCCACCTCCTAACAGGCTAAAACCCAAAGTTATTTTTAGATGTACTCAGGCAAATGTCTCCTTGAGTCTATAGGAGTTTTGCTTGTATAAAGATCAAGTAAAAAATTAGTGAAGCCTATAGGATCAAATCCTATCTGAGGGTATGTCTACACTATGGGGCTATTCCGATTTTACAGAAACCGGTATTTGGAAACAGATTATATAAAGTTGAGTGCACGCGGCCACACAAAGCACATTAATTCAGTGGTGTGCGTCCATGTACCGAGGCTAGCGTAGATTTTCGGAGCTTTGCACTGTGGGTAGCTATCCCTTAGCTATCCCATAGTTCCCGCAGTCTCCCCTGCCCATTGGAATTCTGGGTTGAGATCGCAGTGCCTGATGGGGCAAAAAACATTGTCGCTGGTGATTCTGGGTACAGCCTCACCCCTCCCTCCGTGAAAGCTGCAGACAACTGTTTCGCACCTTTTTTCCTGGGTGAACTGTGCAAACGCCATAGCACAGCAAGCATGGACCCTGCTCAGCTCAAGACGGCATCATATATGGACTTGTTAAACACCTGCATCATTCTCGTTAAGGTGCTATTGCTGAACCAGGATCTGGCAAAACTGTGAGGAGGAGGCCGGTTATGCAGGCGGAGACGAGAGTGATGACGGACTGCGACACAATTCTCTCAACCACGGCCCACCTGCAATGCATATTGGAAAAGCATGCTGGTAATGGGGTAGCGGCCAGGTTTAGCGCATTGAATTGCGATTTTGGCGGGAAACAGCAAGACTGGTTGGAGACGCATGTTGTTGCAGGCTGTTGGGCGATTTCCAGTGGCTGCCCTCGAACTTTCGCATGTTGTAAATGTTCGGCATGTGTACATGTTTCGCATTTTCATGGAATTTGTACTTGCTGTTCACCCTGCCTGTAAATGCTCGATCACCAGCTGACGAGCAGCCACTCAGTTGAGAACGCAGTTGGCGATAGCTCTCTGGAGCTGCGAGCCAGATACGCTACGGTCAGTTGATTATTTGGAGGTGGCCATCTACATGTGGAGGCTGTATGATGCAAGTAGCAAAGCATCAATTCAGCTTCTGCGCCGAAGGTCGTACCTGGCTCTGGGATGTGCAGTATGTGGATGGCTTGCCTGCAATGGGCTTCCCTAGCTGTGGTGGGTGTGATAGATGGAACCCATATCCCTATCTTGGCACCGGCCCAGGGCACCCAGTATTAACTCACAAGGGGTATCTTTTCCATGTATGCTGCACGAGTCGCTGAGTGGATAACAAGAGGACCGTTTCACCAACGGCTGAAGGTTGGTAATGATGGCAGGGTAAAGCGGTCATGACGCTCACGTCATTCCAGGAACATACTTCTGTTTAAATGGCTGCAGCAAGGAATTAACAAGAAAATACACAGCTGGGGATGTTGAAATCCGTAGTTATCCTTGGAGACCCAGCCTACCCCTTATTGCATGGCAACTCCGACAGTAGTCGGAGCCTCGCTTCAACTTAACCGGCTGAGCAAGTGCCAGATGGTATGAATGTGCATTTGGCCGTTTAATGGACACTTGCCCACATACGACTTGCCTCCAACCTCAGCCAAATTTCATTTCCTTGTTATGCTGCTTGTTGTGTGATCCACAATTCTGTGAGGTTTACGGGGGAGACCTATGGCTCGGGGTGGGAGGCTGAGTGCAATCAGCCTTGGCCGACTGATTTGTGCGCAGACCAGGTGTAATATAGAAGAGCCACACCGCGCAGTGCCCGCATCAAGAGCTGTTGAAACCAGTTTATCACGGGCCAGGTATGGTGTGACTGTTGTGTTTGCTTTCTCCTTGATTGCACCCGCCCCCTTGATTGACTCCTTCCTGTAAGCACCCGTTCACTTCAATTACAGCTTGCTTAAGGAACTAAAGTCACGATCATTTAAATATCATGTCTTCTTTGATTCATTCATTATAAAGAGGGAAGAGAACTGGATAGGTGCCCGGGTGGGTTTGGGAGGAGGATAGCGAGAAGGAAAGCCACTAATTTTTTTTAAATAGTGACAGCATTATGATTGGGCTGTCAGTGGGGGGTGGCATGGCGGGTGCATGGAGCTCTCCCACGCTTCCTACACAGTCTGGTGAGGAGCCATGGAAATGGTGAGTGAGGAGGGGTTATGACCGGGGCTGCACGTGGCACTCCTGTGATTCCTGCCGCCATTCCTGAGCTCAACCAATTGCGGAGCATGTCAGGTTAATTCACGGCAGCAGCCCCAGAGTTGCATCCCGCCACCGCTGATTCTTCCTGCCTAGCGCCTCTGATTTTTCCTGCCGCCACCTCTCTCTCGAGCGTCCCTCCTGTCTCACGGTCACTGGATCTTTCCTGTTATTTGATCCACGCTTCCTTCCACTGCATCATGAGCTACTTTTCATTAGGGTCACTTCCATGCTTTCCAGACTTTGTGCTGTCTTTTTTTCTGCCCCGCCTTTATCTGAGATAGCCTTGGATGGCAAAGTAGGGGCTTAAACTTGTGCAGCTGCAGGAGGAGGGAACACGAGAAAGTATTTAAACAGATTCCTTTTAAACATGGTCTAATACTCTTCACGGTGACGACACTATTCACATGCCTGTTGCACATTGATTTCAGTACAGTGTCGCTATTTTGCAGCTTATATTGTAGTGTCGGCAGCTTTGACATTAGATGACGACGCAGGTCCGGGCAACAGATTCGAACTTGCATGTGGCCATGGTAAGCCACTGTCTTTTGGCTTCTGCAGCCTTCATATGTCCAGTGCCCTCCTTTCCCAAATACCAAGCAAAGCCTGCTTAGTGCTGCGTCTTTCTTGGTAGCTCCTCTGATCACTTAGGAGCTGGCTTTTTAAATCTCTGTTCTCTCTGAATAGCTTCACCTCCTGGTTAAGGGTTAATGGGAGCTGAAGGGTGTAGGGATCAAAGCCTCATTAGGAAGTCTAGCAGGCACCTAGGTTGAGCACACAGAGCCCACCCACCCCCCAGCAAAAAAAACCAACAAAACCCTAGACCACATTATAATGTCAGTGAAACAGCAATCAAATTAACAGACAAAAAAACTCACCACTTTGGATTAATGAATCCCCTATGGGCTTATTTGTTGGGCCGATTTCAAATATTGGTCAAGGAGAAAACCTAGCTTGAGACATAACACCCTGGATCAATTACTTTCTTGAAACAGACACCAGATTGTTATGATTGGATCGAACCTCTAAATCCCATGTGTTGCTGATGCACTTGGATATGAGCAATATCTGGCCAGTGTTCTGAGACAGAGATCTCTCAACACTCCCACTATTACACCAGGCACAAGACATTCAGTGTTGATGGCGCTTGATACCATTGTCACTGCTACTGAGGCATGACTTCCCCATGACCTATTCCATATTTCCTTCTACAAAAGAGTTAATCCCATCCAGGAAGATGGTTCCAGTTAGAAATGACATTTACAAAACTAAATGGAATGATAAAATGGACAAAGACAAGTTCCCCAAACTGTCACAGAAACCACAGCAAAGGAAAGATTGGCAGATCCCCTTAATCTAACTATCCATCCTAGGTTCTGTCACAGGATATCTCAGAGCAAGATGGACTCTGTAGTACAAATACTTGTAAATGAAGTATCAGCCCAACAACAGGATTATTCTGAGGTTTCCATATGAAGCCAATGGAGTGACATTATTCCCCCTTAATCTACAATGATAACCTTAGACATTGTGGCTATAGTAATATACAGACATGTTCAGAAAGCTGAAGGTGAGATGTGCTCAACCATAGAGATACCAGGCAGTAGTTACATTTCCGATATCAATTAACATTGGTCCTTTTTTGAAACTTTTACCCCAAATGTCAACACCCTCTGGATTCTTGACTCAACTGTTGGGATGGCTACGAGCAGGGAGAAGCCAGTATTGAAAATATGACTGTTTTATAATGGACTTTAGATTCTCAATTCCAAATTTATTTTATTTCCCCTAGATGAAATTGATGACAAACATACATGAGAGAAATCAAACGAACATCACGGAATTCATCCTCCTGGGATTTGGGGATCTCCTTGGACTTCATATTCTTCTTTTCCTGGTGTTTCTAGTGATCTATGCTGTGACCGTGGCCAGGAACATCCTCATCATTGTGCTAGTTATGACTGATCAGCACCTTCACACCCCCATGTATTTCTTCCTGGGGAACTTGTCCTGCTTGGAGACCTGCTACATCTCCACCATCCTGCCCAGGGTGCTGGCCGGTCTCCTGACTGGGGACAGAACCATTTCTGTTACTGGCTGCATTGCACAATTATATGTCTTTGATTCTCTAGCAGGCCCAGAATGTTTTCTCTTATCTATGGTGTCCTGTGATCGATATTTAGCAATATGCAAACCTCTGCATTACGCAGCACTTATGAATGGCAGGTTGTGCCTCCAACTAGTAGTTGGGTTGTGGCTAGGTGGATTTATGTCTGTTTCCATCTTTATATTTATGATGTCACAATTAACATTCCGTGGCCCCCAATGAAATTGACCATTTCTTTTATGATTTTCATCCAATAATAAAACTCTCCTGCACTGACACCCACATGATGGAAGTTGCTAGTTTCATACCTTCCTCCATATTCACCCTGCCGCCATTTCTATTGACGGTGGCATCCTATGTTTATATCATCTCCACTATTCTGCAAATCCCATCCACCACCGGGAGGCAAAAGGCTTTTTCCACCTTCCTCTCACCTCATTGTGGTGACAATTTTCTATGGGAATCTCATCATGGTGTATTTGGTCTCAGAGTCTGATGCATTGAGGGACCTGAACAAAGAGTTCTCTTTCTTCTATGGAGTCCTGACGCCATTGTTCAACCCCGTCATCTACAGCCTGAGAAACAAGGAGGTAAATGAAGCCTTGAGAAAAGTTCTCTTATTTTTTTTGTTTTTTAAATAAATACAGCATGAT
>NW_027424804.1:8014-16526 GCF_003597395.2 Chelonoidis abingdonii
CCCCCATGTATTTCTTCCTGGGGAACTTGTCCTGCTTGGAGACCTGCTACATCTCCACCATCCTGCCCAGGGTGCTGGCCGGTCTCCTGACTGGGGACAGAACCATTTCTGTTACTGGCTGCATTGCACAATTATATGTCTTTGATTCTCTAGCAGGCCCAGAATGTTTTCTCTTATCTATGGTGTCCTGTGATCGATATTTAGCAATATGCAAACCTCTGCATTACGCAGCACTTATGAATGGCAGGTTGTGCCTCCAACTAGTAGTTGGGTTGTGGCTAGGTGGATTTATGTCTGTTTCCATCTTTATATTTATGATGTCACAATTAACATTCCGTGGCCCCCAATGAAATTGACCATTTCTTTTATGATTTTCATCCAATAATAAAACTCTCCTGCACTGACACCCACATGATGGAAGTTGCTAGTTTCATACCTTCCTCCATATTCACCCTGCCTCCATTTCTATTGACGGTGGCATCCTATGTTTATATCATCTCCACTATTCTGCAAATCCCATCCACCACCGGGAGGCAAAAGGCTTTTTCCACCTTCCTCTCACCTCATTGTGGTGACAATTTTCTATGGGAATCTCATCATGGTGTATTTGGTCTCAGAGTCTGATGCATTGAGGGACCTGAACAAAGAGTTCTCTTTCTTCTATGGAGTCCTGACGCCATTGTTCAACCCCGTCATCTACAGCCTGAGAAACAAGGAGGTAAATGAAGCCTTGAGAAAAGTTCTCTTATTTTTTTTGTTTTTTAAATAAATACAGCATGATTCTCAGAATCTGAACTTCCTGAATCCAAGTGTAAAGTCTGGGTGTTGCCTACCTGCAGCCATCTGACTCATTTTGGAGGAAAATTAGGACACAAAGCCATATCCCTAGATATTCACTGCACCCTCAGACCCACACTCATGTCTGAAGAAACCTGTGCATCCTCCTTGCATTTGGATTATTCTTCTTTGAGAGTGGATGAATTTGCAAGTAAATATTTTAATTATTTCATGAGAATAAAATAATTAAAATAAGATCCTTAAGAAATTTAGCATTTGTCATCTCAAGTTTTATCCCGAATGATCTTAAAACTGGACTAAAACATACTCTTCATACTTTCTTTTATGTTGGAACTCATTTAAAATATTTGCGTAGGTTACACGTGGAGACGTTAGGTGTTAATGAAGCTCTAGGTTAAGAAAAATGTTATAAAATAACCAGATTAGGAATTAATGTTATTCATGGTCATGTCAGTAGTTCAGGTTACTTCATACTGGGACCCTGGTGACATCAGGGGTAAATCTGCCAATACTCACTCTTCATCTCCTGTAATATGAATGTTTCAGTTTGATGACCTCAAATTAGTGAAGAAGAGATGGTAAATAGATAAGTGGGCCAAGAGCTCTAATTGATGTCTTGGCATACAAATTTCCTGCTCCTGTGTTTCTTCAGAGAGGTGGTGGGGCTCTGCTACACTGCCTTAGGATCAGGTTTCTGACTCAGAAAGGTACAGTTCCCTCCTCTCTGCTCTTCCCTTGCTCCCTGGAAGCAGTAATTTGCTTCCTGACAGGTCATTAGGAATGGAAACTAAAATTGTACTGCCAAAATTGTCCATGTCTGTCTTTTCTGTTGGTGTCATCTGCAAATTTTAGAACAATTATCTCATAAGATATACTTGCATGGGCCAAGATAAATACCTTTCTTTCTTTCTTTCTTTCTTTCTTTCTTTCTTTCTTTGATATTAAATCAAAAAGTCAGGCCTCTATGCTTACTTAAAGGAATAATACACGTACGTGTAAATTAGTGTCAGGCTACTATATATGCTTGATCCAGGCCCCAGCGGGAGACAGGATTTTCTGCACATAAATGGGGTACAGTAATTCCTCCCTTAATGTCCTCCCACTTAACATTGTTTCGAAGTTACATCACTGCTCCATTAGGGAACATACTCCTTTAAAGTTGTGCAATGCTCTTTTATAACGTCCTTTGGCTGACTTACAAGGGAGCCTTGCACAAGTTCTGCTTCTCTGCCTCCTCCCTCTCCCTTCCTCCCTCCCTCCCAGCACTTCCCCCACTGCTAAACAGCTGTTTGGTGGAGCTTAGGACTTTCTGGGAGGTAGGGAACAAGCAAGCAAGCAGGGAAGCTCCCCCCACCCCAGTGGCAGACAGGGCAACTCGGAATGCAGGGGCTTTAGGGGCTTCAGAGCCCTGGGCTAAGGGGGCCCCAGGACCCTGGCCTGCAGCTCTAGAGCCCCTTTTGGAATGTGGCCCTGCGAGCATGAGCCGGAGGACTCAAGAAGAGCAGGGGCAGCCACGCAGCCAGCAGTCGGAGACAAGCACCACTTTCCCCTTCAAAGCCGGCCAGAGAGAAGTGGTGCTTTGAAGGGTAAAGCACTGCTTCTCTCTGGCCACTGGCTGCTTGGCTGCCCCTGCTCCTCCTGAGTCCTCTGGCCCATGCTAGTGGGGCTGCATTCCGAAAGGGACTTTAGAGCTTCAGGCCAGGGCCTTGGGGACCCCTTACCCCAGGGCCCTGCAGACCCTAAAGCCCCTGCGTTCCAGGGGACCCTGCCTGTGGGAGTATGTGTGTGGGGAGCAGCTCCCAGAATTGCGGCTCCCTGGACCAAACAGGAGCTGCCCCAGGTAAGTGCTCTGCATCTCCTGCCTGCCCCAGCTCTGAGCCTCTTCATGCACCCCCATCCTGAGCTCCCTCCTTCACCCTATCTCCCTCTCAGACACCGCACCCCAACCTCAGCTCCCTCCCACACCCTAAATCCCTCCCAGACCCTGCACCCCCAGCCCTGAGCTGCAGGGGTAAGCCAGGGGCATTTCCCCACCACAGTACAGTACTGTACAGTATATAATCCTTTTGTCTGCCCCAAATAAATTTTCTTGGAACCTAACCCCCCAAATTTACATTAAATCTTATGGGAAAATTGGATTCATTTAACATCATTTCACTTAAAGTTGCATTTTTCAAGAACATAACTACAATGTTAAGTGAGGAGTTACTGTATATTTACACCACATTTACAAAACTGTCTGAATTCTTACTGATCTACCAAAAAGGAGAGAACATAGAAGATAAGGGTTGGAAGGGACCTCAGAAGGTCATGTAGTCCCACCCCCTGCTCAAAGAAGGACCAATCCCCAGACACATTTTTACCCCAGTTCCCTAAATGGCCCCCTCAAGGATTGAACTCACGATCCTGAGTTTAGCAGGCCAATGCTCAAACCACTGAGCTATCCCCCCCTCCATGGCTGTAGCATGCACGGACATTCCAATTGCCCTCAGCTATGGGACAAGTTTCTAGAACTGAGGGCTGTCATACCGGTGATATACATCTTTACATGTTAAGTTTCAGGGAGAATGGATTAGGAAATGGGGTCAAAATCCAATCATCTGTGAGTCCTCGGCCCTCATTGTGACTCATGTGAGTTGCTCAATTAACCTCACAGGAAGTTTGCCTCAGTAAGAATTCAGTCAGTCCCCCAATGTGTGTCACTCATTTGGGAGTTGTTGTACATCTCTATCATGGAGAGAATGTATTGGAGAGGCACTTTCCAGGGTGTGGTAGAAATAAGGAGAAGAGATGGCTGGCTGGAAAAGAGGAGCAATCCCTATTATTTAATGTGATAGAATGGAAAGTGCAGGATGTGCTGAAAAAACAGAACATCTCCACAATACCCCACACAGGGCCCTGGTATTCCTGATGGTCACAGTGTACAACATGGTTTGAACTATTCATGAATTGTGGAAGAAGAGTCACACCCTAGGAAGGGTTTGGAGATGAAAAGGGAACAAAGACACCCATTCAGGAGGAGGAAACATTTGCCTTCTCTCCCCCATGCAGGAAGAGTGAGGGACAAACTGAAATGTTGAAGGAAAGAGGTAATGAAGGTCTAACTGCATCAGGCTCATGGAGGGTCATCTGTAACCATGGGGCATGAGACTGGCTGCCCTTTTACAACATCTGTATTTGGATGCTACATCTGCATATCCACGTCACATTACAGGAACATGGGACCACTCTACAGCACCGTCACTGCAGTGCAATGCCTTAGGAACCACAATCATATTTGGCATCTCTGCTGCTTTGTCTCATAACTAGTCAGCTCGGTCTCAGCTTTTCCAGCCCCCCACAGATTGAAGCTGTCCATCCAAAACTCATCCCTCTATCAGACATGAAAGAAAAACCTGTGTTGTTCCGGAAGGTTGACCTCTTTGCCATTTGTTACTAAGGTGGTTCAGGTTGGATGGCAAGACCACAGTAGATTCTCTTTGGGAACAATTCCCAAGTGGGGACCGAAGCATATGGAAGTGATTGCAAATCATCACATGGGGAATGGTGCTATGAAAATGATAATCTGAGACTGTGCAGGTGCATTAGGTAGGACTTTATATAGAAACATTAAACAATAGAAGAAGAAGAAGAAGAAACCTCTCTTTTGGTACTATTCTCTCCTTTACTTCAGATTTCGAGTAATGCATCTCTCTTGGCTTCAGTGCAGTTATTCCTGATTTATATTGGGGTAAGTGAGAGAGGAATTGTTTCCCAATTAACTCCTTAAAATGCTTAAATCTTAATTTCACTTTCCATGTTAACCCAGTCATTGTAATTCACTTTTAAGTGTGCACATTTCTCTGTATTTATTGATTAGTTTATATTTTACTTATTTCCCCCACAAAACAGAAGAAAAGAATGGTAAACGGTCTCAATGGGAGGGAAAGAAAAGGAGAAAGGAAGGCATGGAGGGGAAAGGAGATCCATAGCTTAGTTTCCGTCCATTAGTGATTAATTAAAAGCTTTGAAAAGTTAGAGCTATTTTTTCTACATTTGTCGGAAATCCTTCTTCTTCCAATTGTTACCTTCTCTTTAGCTGCCCTGTCAGCCAGGTCGCTGTGGCAGGCTTCTATCCCTGGAGGCAATCAGCTTAACCCTTTGCTAGGAGCTGAAAACCTCTTCTGTCACACAAGGTTAATTTGGAAACTCATTTGTTTTAAAAAGCCCCCAAATGGCTGAGACCTTAAAAACTGGCCAATAACAGACCATGAATCCCAGTGATAATGGAACCTGGGGACCAGCTAAAGGGAAAGAGTTCTGAACCAATGTTGTAGCTCTTTGCGTCATGTGATACAGACTCAATAGACAGTCTGATGTTCAGCGTGATGTTTGGGGATATTGGGTTTGGTGGTGAAGCTGTGTATTTGTTTATGTTGATTTCTGTTTGGATTGTGTTATACTGGGACATTTGTGTTGATATTTGTGTGTGTTAATAAGGGATTTGTGTTCCAGTTAGGGATTATGTGTGATTGGGTTTATCGACTATGCTGCTTGAGTTGCAGTGTGAGTGCTTGTGATGATTTGTGTGGGGATTCTGTTGTGCTGGCAGATTTGAGTTGATCTGTGTGGGTGTATGCTGCTCTGAGACACTATGTGTGCTCAGATTTATTGTGTGGGATAGTTGTTTTATTGTGAGGGTGATAGTGTTGATTTGTCAGCCTTCTTGATGTCATCTATTTTTCACCTTCCTAGCTAATGTACTTATAATTATTTTTCTTATTGGGTTTTAGTCATTTTGTGCCTTAGCGTTTCTTATTTTCTCCCAATGTGTTTGTCGTATAGTTTTGTATTAGTCCTCAGCTATTTGTCCATGTTTCCACCTTTTACTAGATTCCTTTTGGTTTTTCAGGTTTAATATGCTTCAGAATGACCCATGGAGTCACCATCCTGGAATCTTATTATAGAGATATTCACCGAGTCAGTCATGGGCAATGTTTGGAATTTCAACCAAACTGCCCTGTTTTTCTCACTCAAAATTTCTCTCTGTGGCTGTTCAATGAATATGTCCCATTGAAATAACTTTCAGCATTTCAGAAGTCTCAGTTTCTGCATTCTGAATTAGGTCAAAATTCTAAGAGGGATTTATTATCTTCTGGGTGGTCCCAGGTTCTGTATCCTTGCTGAGAAATGAACATGCTATCTGATTAGCCTTTCGTGGAGATTTGGAGAATTTGAGGGGAGCATGAGCTGTTTTAGCAGGGATAAGGGAGAGACAAGACAGACCTGGGGAAGTGGGTGTCAAATCAGTATCTTAGATGTCTGTATACTAATACAAGAAGTATGGAGAATAAGCAGGGAGAATTCAAAACGATAGTAAATGACCACATCTATGACATAGTTGGCATGACAGAGACCTGGTGGGATAATACTCATGACTGGAATATTGGTTAAAACATGTACAGCCAGCTCAGAAAGGACAGGCAGGGGAAAAAACGGAAGAAGTTTTGCCTTACATATTAAAAATGTACATGCTTGGATTGAGTTCGAGATGGAAATAGGGACAGACTGTCTGAAAGTGTCTGGGTAAAGATAAAAAGGTTAAAAAAGAAGGGTGATGTCATGGTAGAGGTCTAATACAGATCATCTAACCAGGAAGAAGAGGTAGATGAGACTTTTTTTAAATAACTAACAAAATCATCCAAAGCACAGGACTGGGTGGTGATGGGGGATTTCAACTACTCAGGCATCTGTTGGGAAAATAACACAGCAGGGCACAGATTAGATAAAAAGTTTGTGGAATGCAGTGAGACATTTTTTTATTTTAGAAGGTGGAGAAAGCTACTAGGGGAGGGGCTAGATTTGATTTTGACAAATAGGGAGGAACTGATAGAGAATTTGAAAGCGAAAGGCAGCTAGGGTGAAAGTGATCATGAAATGGTAGAGTTCATGATTCCAAGGAATGGTAGGATGGAGAACAGCAAAATAAAGACAATGGATGCCAGGAAGGCAGACTTTAGAAAACTCAGGGAGTTGGTAGGTAAGATCCCATAGAAAGCAAATCTAATGGGAAAAACAACTGAAGACAGTTGGCAGTTTTTCAAAGAGACATTATTAAGGGAATAAGAGCAAACTATCTCTCTGCATAGGAAAGATAGGAAGAGACCACCATGGCTTAACTACGAGATCTTCAATAATCTAAAAATCAAAAGCATCCTACAAAAGTGGAAAGTAGGTCAAATTACAAAGGATGAATACGAACAAATAACATAAATATGTAGGGAGAAAATTAGTGAGGTCAAGGCGCAAAACAAGATCAAACTAGGTAGAGACATAAAGGGCAACAAGAGAACATTCTACAAATACATTAGAAGCAAGAGAAAGACCAAGGACAGGATAGGCCCATTACTCAATGGGGGCAGGAGAGGAATTATAACAGAGAGTAGTTATGAGTGTTCACAGTCATGTTTGAAGGGCATAATGAATGGAGTCCCACACAGATCAGTCATGAGTCCAGTTCTGTTCAATATCTTCATCAATGATTTAGATCAGGGTGGCAACAATTTTTGCAGGGGGCCTACTCCACGAATTTTGGTACTTCATCACAGGCCGCACATGTCTACTATATTAATATAGGGGGTGTGGGGTCGGGGAGGGAGTTTAGGTGTAGGAGGGAGCTCTCGGCTGGTGCAGAGTATTGGGGTGCAGGAGAGGGTGCAGGTCTGGGAGGAAATTTGGGTGCAGGAGGGGATTCTGACCTGGAGCATAAGGTTGGGGTGTGGGAGGGGGTGCGAGGTGCATGAATTGGCCAGCAGGCATTAACCACAGGTGGGTCCCAGCAGGTAGTGCAGCGGAGTGCTCAGTGCTGTAGCCCCACACCACTCCCAGAAGCAGCCAGCTGCTGCTGGCATGTCTCTGTGTGCCCCTTGGGAAGAGGGAGACAGCGGGTCTCTGTGCACTGCCTGTACCTGCAAGCACTGGCCCTGCAGCACCCATTGTCCAATTTCCAACCAGTGGAATCCCTGAGGGTGTGTGTGTGGGGGGTGCACGGAGACACACCAGCAGCATCCAGCCTCTTCCAGGAGTGCCGTGGGGCCATGGCAGGCAGAAAGCCTGTCTGAGCGTCCTGCTGCACTGCGGGACTTTTAGCGGCCTGGAGCTTGTGAGGGGGCAGCCAAAGAGCCTGCGGGAGGGTCAGAATGTAAGACAGGCCAGATTCAGCCCACGGGCCATATTTTGCCCACCCTTGATTTGGATAATGGCATAGAAAGTACAATTCTAAAGTTTGTATATGATAACCAGCTGGGAGGGATTGCAAGTGCTTTGGAGGACAAGATTATAATTTTAAATGACACGGACAAACTGGAGAAATGGACTGAAGTAAATAGGATGAAATTCAATGAGGACAAGTACAAACAAAGTACTCCACTTAGGAAGGAACAATCAGTTGCAAACATACAAAATGGGAAATGACTGCTCAGGAAGAAGTACTGCGGAAAGGTATCTGGGAGTTATAATGGACCATAAGCTAAATATGAGTCAACAGTGTTACACTTTTTCCTTTGCAAATAAAGCAAACATCATTCTGGGATGTATTAGCAGGAGTGTTGTAAGCAAGACATGAGAAGTAATTCTTCTCTAGTCTGCTCTGATTAGGCATCAGTTGGAGTATTGTGTCCAGTTCTGGGCATCACATTTCAGGAAAGATATGGACAAATTGGAGAAAGGCCAAAGA
>NW_027424804.1:18805-40862 GCF_003597395.2 Chelonoidis abingdonii
TCTGGCAGGCACAGAATGTTGTCTACTTTCTGTGATGTCTTATGATCGGTATTTAGCGATATGCAAACCTCTGCATTATGCAGCCCTGATGAATGGCAGGTTGTGCCTCCAGCTAGCAGTCGGGTCATGGATAGGTGGATTTGTGTCTGTTGCCTTCTTAATATCTGTGATGTCACAATTAACATTCTGTGGCCCCAATGAAATTGACCATTTCTTTTGTGATTTTAGTCCAATAATGAAACTGTCCTGCAGTGACACTCACTGGCTGGAGGTTTCAGCTGTCATACATTCCTCTCTATTCACATTTCCTCCATTTCTGTTGACCCTTGCATCTTATGAGTATCATCACCACCATCCCGAGAATCCCATCCACCACTGGGAGACAAAAGGCCTTTTCTACCTGCTCTTCCCACCTCATTGTGGTGACAATTTTCTATGGAATCCTCATCATTGTGTATCTGCTATCGGACTCTGATGCACTGAGGGTCTTGAACAAAGTGTGCTCTGTTTTCTATGGAGTCCTGACTCCTTTGGTCAACCCCCTCATCTACAGCCTGAGAAACAAGGAGGTAAAGGAAGCCTTGAGAAAAGCTTGCCTTAGATTTTTTGTCTTTTAGAGGAGTACAGGCATTTCAAGCTAATCATAGATATATGAACCTGCAAACTCTGACTCATGCGTAGCCCTAACTTATCTTTCTGTGCCAGTGGAACTCTAGACTAGCACGATCAGGACTTTTTGTGTCCAAGGGCAGAGTCTACTTATTCAACTTATGGTCATGTGACATGTTTTGGAGAAAAATTAGTACACCAAGCTAAATCTTGAGACACGCACTGCACACCCATTTGCACTCTCATCTCTGAAGCGTACAGCATATCCTCCTTGAACATATAGTACTTATTCTTTGTGTGTGGATGACTTTCAAATTAATATGAGAATTACTTCACACTAATTAAATAATTCAAAATGTGCTCTTTCAGAATGTTCATGTTAATCCTCTCTCCTGATTTGTCCAGAATGATTGTAAAACTGGAATCAAAATGCAGTTCAGTTAGAACGCATTAGATTTGGATTAGCTGGTGCATATAGCTGAGATTCATTCTTAAGTGGGGCCATGGTAACATCAGAGGTAACTCAGCCGATCCTCAGTCTTTCTCTCCTGGTAATATCCATATGGCAGTTCTATTACATGAAATGACTCCTTGAGAGAAGGTAACTGTACAGGCGGGCAAGAGCTCTCATTGATGACTTTACAAGAATTCAGTGATTTTAAGCTAATATATATGTGTATATTAATGGGCCAATAAGGGGATATGATCTTGCAAATTCTGTTTCACATGAGTAGCCCATATTTATCTTTGTGTGAATGTTGAACTCATCAGACTCATGACATGTGTAGAGTCTGGGTGTTGCCTACCTGTGGCCATCTGACTTGTTTTGGAGGAAAATTAGGAAACAAAGCTATATCCTTAGACATTCACTGTTCATTCACTCCCACTGTAAGGTGTGAAGAATACTGTGCATCCTCGCTGAATTTGAATTCTTATTCTCTGCGAATGGATGGCTTTGCAGGTAAATATTTTAATTAGTTCATGAGAATAAAATTTTATAATTGGTATCCTTAAGAAATTTGGCATTTGTCATCTGTAGCTTTGTCATGAGAGATCTTCAGAGTGGAATAAAACTTACTCTTCTCACTTTCCATAATGTTAAAACTCATTTGAAATATGTGTGTAGGCCACATTTGAAAGCATTAAGTTATAATGCAGCTAAATTGTTAAGAGAAGTTCTTCCAAATCACTAAATTAGGAATACATTTTGCACATTGCCAAGCTCAAGTCAATAGCTCAGGTCACTTTTAAATGGGCCCCTGGTGACATCAGAAGTAAATCAACCAATCCCCACTGTTCATCTGCTAATTTGAATGTTGCAGTTCTGTTACCTGAAATGACTGATTAAGGGAAGGTCAATGTGCAGGTGGGCCAAGAGTTCCCATTGACACCTTGGCCCCCATGAGTGTTATTCACACAAACTACCTGTCCTTGTGCTTCATCATTGTGGTGGTGTGTCTCTGCTACACAGTCCCAGGACCAGCCAAGGGGAAGGTTTCTGATTCAGTAAGGTACAGTTCCATCCTCTCTGCTCCCCCCTGGCTCCCTGGTCATTGTCATTTGCTGCTGGCCAAGTCACTGAGGCTGGAAACTAACATTCGGCCATTCCCTGATCCTTCCCACTCACAGTGATTTTACAGTGATGGAGACACACTAAAGTCAAAGCCATTAAACAGGAGGGTGTTGTATCATGTCCAGTAAGTGCAAAGTCCAGTCTGAATCTTAATGTATTATCCTTCACATGCTCACATGAGGGCATAGCTATTATGATCTTAATTTTGAAGAAAGGGAAGGCTATTCTGTTTTCTGATTTCTAGGAAACATGAGAGTGCGAATGATAGCCTCACACAGAGCCAAAGAGAGAGATTCCGTGCTCAGTAACATACAAATAAAACTCATTATGACAAACAAGGCCATGTTTATTAGTCTTGCCAACCCAGCAGAGAGAAACATTAAAAGGAACAAGAAGTGAAGGGGGTGAGGTATGAAGTGGAATGACTACAGAAAACTAGAACAACGATGATCCTTGTGATTACTGGAGCACTTGGCTATGAACTAGCAGCTCAAGAACATATTGAGGGTGCAAGACATCATGATCAGTGACCTCCTCAAGACAGACAGTATGAGAATTTCAAGGTGAGTAAAAGAAGAGCATGTGCAGATGAGCAGCTACAATGCAGGAATTCTGCAGAAGGTTTAACAACATTCCAGTCTACCCAGCCCAACAGCATTGATCTGTGTCAGCATTTATTGTTGACTTGTGGGGATACATTTAGACAGTAGCTTTCTCCTTTTTAAGCTTAAAGATCTTGTATGTTGTGAAGGCTATTTGTTTTTTAAAGAAAATTCTCATGGTGTAATACTGAAGGATAATAATCTGTTTTGCTTTTGCTCATTTTCTATGTCCTTCCTGTCTGGGGCCACCCCCTACTCTCACCTCCTTACTTAATTACTATCCCTGTCCCACCTGTGCCATAAAGCACGCAAGCCCCAAGACTTTCAGACAGCCACTAAGGGCTTATCTACGTGGACTCTTAGTGATGGAGTGTAAACCTACTCCACACTAGCCTGCTGTGTACCCAGAGTATGTCTGGACATTGCTGCCACACGCTAACAGTTCCCCTAGTGTCGTTTGCAAAGGGAGTAGCTCAAAGCGCAGGAGCTATTATTGCATGGCAGCAGCATCCACTTAGATATTTTGTGCATGGTAGAACACCCCAGCTTGTGGCAAACTAAGTGTTTCTTTAGAGAAGCCCTGATTCACATGATTAGTCAAGTTATACTGAGTTCCCAGGAACTGTGGATTTGCCTTGGGATGAAGAGGCCTGGCAGACATAAGGGAGGGATGGGAACTGTAGAACATGGGGCTGCCCAGATGAGCAGAAGCCCAGATAACATATTTAAGATGGCATTAAGAGTTGGCACCAGGGAAGGAGGAGGATTTTTAAAGACACAGGCAGCATTTGAAATGGGAATCAGATGCTTAGCTATCCCTTGTGCCTTTGAAAAATCTCCCCCTCTGAGTAAGATTTTTCAAAGCTGCCTAAAAGATTAGAGTCGCCCAATTTAAGTCACTGTAAAGGGAGATGATTTTTCAGTGGATGGGTGCTCAGTACTTTCTGAAAATCTGCCCCCTTAAAGGCATCACAGATTAGGCAACTGAAAATGAAGGCATCCAAAATCACTAAGGTCCAAATTATTTCAATATGTGTTAGACATGTAGATGTTTGAAAATCCCACTAGGAGCCTAAATACCTTTAAAAATCTGGCCAATCACTTCCTTTGAAAATTGTGGCCTTAGTCATCAACATACAAGCACAATAGTCTGACACAAACAAATTCACAGATATAAATAGACACAGAATTGCAGAAATGTAAGGCTGGATGAGATCTCAGGAGGCCATCTAGTCTAGCTCCTTGTGCTGAGGCAAGACCTACTATACTTAGATCAAGTCTAACAGGTGTTTGCCCAACCTGTTCTTAAAAAATCTCCAGTGATGGAGATCTCACAACCTCCTTAGGTGACCTGTTCCAGTGCTTAACTATCATTATAGTTAGATTTTTTTTTCTTAATATCTAACCTGAAACTGTCTAGATGCAAATAAAACCAATTTCTCCTTGTCCTAACCTCAGTGAACATGGAGAACAATGGATCCCGTCCTCTTTGGAACTAGGTAAGAACATAAGAATGGCCATATTGGGTCAAATTAAAGGTCCATCTAGCCTGGTATCCTGTCTTTTGACAGTGGCCAACGCCAGGTGCCCCAGAGGGTATGCACAGAACAGGGCAATTATTAAGTGATCTATCCCCTGCTACCCATTCCCAGCTTCTGGCAAACAGAGGCTAGAGACACTATCCCTGTCCATCCTATTCTGGCTAATAGATGGACCTATCCTCCATGAACTTAACTAGTTCTTTTTTTAACCCTGTTATAGTCTTGGCCTTCACAACATCCTCTGGCAAGAAGTTCCACAGATTCATTGTATGAAAAGATACTTCCTTTTGTTTTAAACCTGCTGCCTATTAATTTCATTTGGTAACCCATTCTTGTGTAACCCTTCTGCCCCTCTGAGTTGGCAGCAACAAGGGCCAGGTTCAGTATCCAGGGGTTCCGTTTCAATAACGCAAATGCAAAACCGTCTCAAGCCCCCACTCAGTGACGTGGGACAATTATATATTCCCCCCCCCCCGGGCGCCTCTAGGAGGCAATACTTCCCCTCTCACAAGCACAGAGTCTGAGTGTAGCAAAATCCTTTTCAAAAAGGAGGGAAACAATGTGGCATCATATTGGGGAAACACCACAAACGGGATTAATAACATAAACCATGAGCAAAAGACCCACCAAGTAAGTTTTGGCAATGTCCTTTTCCCCTTAGAGTCTTAAAGCCAATCATCCCAAAGTCCAACAGCCCAAAAGTCTCTGTCCCTGGTCAGTGCTGCCCCAGAGTTCAAAAGTTTATCTGCAGAGTTTTACCACTCTAGCCTGGGTGGAAATGGGTGGGGCACACAGTGTGTTAAGGGCACCTTACATGGGCCAGGGCCGACTGCTCTGCCTCTCCATGTAGTTCTGCTGCAGCCTTCACCACAACCGGCTTCACTCCACCAGCTGTGCCACTCCTCCAGCTGACCCGTGAGCCGCTCCAGCCATCCCCACAAACCACTTCACTCCAGTTCCATGGGCTGCTCCAACCATGCTGCAAACTGCTTCACTCTGCCAGGCACTTAGTGATAGATCTTCAGGCTCTCCCACTAGTTAACACAGCTCTCAATGATCTCAGCTCAGTAGTTTAGCTCTTTTAGTGATTTCAGCTTGTAGTAGGGGAGCCCCAGTGCTGGTGCACCATTGGCCCAAAGTGAATTCAGCTCAGCAGGCTCCAGATGGACTCCTAATAGAATCAAAATTAGCTCTACTCTTCAACAGTGGAGAAAGGAAGAGGTACAATTGGTGCTCCAGACCCTCAAAAAGTGCCCATACTATCAGGCACACACAACCTCTCTCCATTCACTGGGGGTTGGCACCCATGTCCCTTGTCTAGCGAGTGCTACTCAATTGATGGTGAGACTCTCTGTCATAAAGCAGTCTCATAGTTCCTCATTCGCATAATCAGGGTGAGAATACTTTATTCCCTCCTGCCTCAATAACAAAGAAATTGGGGATCCCAGAGCGGTCAAAATAACCATCCCAGGCTGCCGTGGGCTATGCTAGGCGAGGTCGGTGTGTAAATGCAAACACCTGAAATTCCTTTCCACACTCCCCATAATTCACCACCAGATGTCAGGGTAGAGCTCATCCTGACTCTGCCTACACTTGTGTTATGAGAAGGAGTAGATAACACTTCCTTATTTACTTTCTTTACTTTTTATTTACTTATTTACCTTTCAGACTATTGTCATAGTTTTCCTGTGGACTGCATTGTAGAGGAGGCTGTATTTCAAACCAAGGACTTGCCAGTTAAGAATTGTCTAGGAATCCACTGATGGTGGCCTTAGTGTCTGTATAAAAGTATTTCTGGAGTTTCTGCTACTAATCATGCAGGAATAATCAGAACTGTATATCCAATTACCTGGGTGGCTTTGAACATCTCAGCTGTTGTGCTGTGCTGAACTTTTGTTACTAAGATTTTTATTATTTTTATTTTTATTATATATCCTTTTGAATTAATTCAGGCTGTGCCAATTTGATTTAGTCTGTGCTGGTGTCACAGGCACACATGTCTAAATATTCTTACATCTTGGAGTAACATATATTTATTATTATTATTATTATTCCTGATCCAAATTTAAGATATCATGTCTTTCATTTCATCCTTGTGTACCACAGGATTATGTATTCATTGAAGTTCTCTCTCCTAGGAATAATATGGAATCATTCATACATGATGGCAGTCCATGCTGGACTGTGTCTTCTCTTCTTGATATTCTGTATTGATGTTCTGTATGATATTGAAAAATGCCTAACTTCATAATATCTCCACTCTTTTACTGGAGATTGCTTTCAACTGTGTCTTCATGTCTTGGCATATCTTTCATTTTTCTTCCTTCTTATAGAGCTTCCTTAATATCCAGCTCTCTGGATCTGGTCAAAAATTGGTGAATATCCTTCACTTAAAATTTCTTAGGAGAAAGTTCAAGTTTTTAACCAGGGCTGAGTTTTGTAAGAGTTGGGTACATAGGCTCCTTGGAAAATCCCTGCTCACTTTCATTATATTGAGAGATTTATCCCTTTGGATTTGTCTTAGTCATCTTCCACTATATACAAGTCTCATGTATAACACTTCATAACATATCAGAGTTGGATGGGACTTCAGGAGGTCACCTAGTCCAAACCGGGCCAATCCCCAGTCAGATTTTTGCCCCAATCCCTAAATGGCTCCCTTGAGGATTGGGCTCACAACCCTAAGTTTAGGAAGCCAATGCTCAAACCACTGAGCTATCCCTCTCCCAGGACTCACTAGAATGGATGAAACATTTAACTTCATTCCACAGACCTGTCTGGGCAATCTGCCATGGGGGTCAAGGTGAGATTAGACTCTGCTAGTTTCTCCCATTCTCTGACACAGTGACAGAGAAGTCTCCTGCAGTGAGATCCAATGTGCATGAGAAGCAACTTATTATATTCTATTTATGGTAATGTGAGTACTAACTGCATAAGAACAGCCATGGTTGGTCAGACCAATGGTCCATCAAGCCCAGTATCCCATCCTCCAACAGTGGCCCACACTAGAAGCCCCAGAAGGAATGAAAAGAACAGGGCAACTACCAAATGATCCATCCCATGTTGCCGAGTCCCAGCCTCTGGCAATCAGAGGTTTAGGAAGACTCAGAACATGAGACCTAAGTGCCTGTCCACATTGGCTAATACCATTGATGGACCAACCCTCCGTGAATGTATCTAATTCTCTTTTGAACCCTGTTATATTTTTGACCTGCACAACTTCCCCGGCAATGAGCTCCACATATTGACTGCGTGTTTTCTGAAGAAGTACTTCCTTCCTTTTTTTAACCTGTTGCCAATCAGTTTAATCAGATGACTGTTGATTCATGAGTTATGTGAAGAGTTAAACAACACTTCCTTAGTCACTTTCTCCACACCATTCCTGATTTCATAGACCGCTCTCATATCTGCCCTTAGTCATCTCATCTTGAAGATGAAGAGTTTCAATCTTTTTAATCTCTCCTCATATGGAAGCTGTTCCATACTCCTTATCATTTTTGTTGCCCTGCTCTGATCTTTCTTTAATTTTAATATATCTTTTCAGAGATGAGGTGACCAGAAATGCCTTAAAAACAGTCACATATAGTCTCTTGGAGAGAAAATAATGTTTCACTGGTAAGATAACTGTAAAAGGAAATATAGTGTGTTTGAAAATGCTCTTTGTCATAGGTTTCACCCCCACTCTTAGAGTATAGATGTGGGGACCTGAATGTGAAAGTCCTAAGCTTAATTATCAGTTTAGATCAATGGGCTGCCACCATCCAAATGTTTGAGTCATTTAGAAAACTCTGTCTTCCCCCCAAAAACCTTCCCCTCCCTGGGTAGCCTTGAGAGACTCCTCCACCAATTCCCTGCGGATCTTAAAACAACGAAGAATTACTCATTCCCCCTCCCCTTTCCCCCCCAACCAGTCCCTATTAAGTCTGGATCCAATCCCCTTGGATCTAAAAAAACAGGGGAAAAATCAATTAGGTTCTTAAAAAGAAGGCTTTTAATTAAAGAAAAGAAAGGTAACAGAAAAAAAACCTCTGGGAGATAGCATAGAAGCTGACCTCACAGACAACAGATTCAAAACACAAAGGATATTCTCCTGGGCAAAATTTAGTATACAAAAGAATTCCCAATTTGATTATTCCTCTAATTGCACAAAGACAAAGTCACAAAAAGAAAATAAACATAAATCTATTTTTCTAAAACTTACTACTCTGATAAAAGGCTGGTTCCTTGATCTTTTTCATTCCAACTGAAACTGACTCTAATCAAAGGAAACTTCCCTCCTTCCTTTTGAAACATCTTGTTTCCCCATTGGTTCCTCTGGTCAGGTGTCAGCCAGGCTACGTGAACTTCTTAATCCTTTACAGGTGAAAGAGGCATTAATCCTTAACTATCTATTTACGACACTCATGTATTTGCAATTGTGCCAAATCACAGTGATGGGAGTGGTACGGCTGTGAGAACCTTAAACCTTCAGTCCTGTGTGGTGCTGAGCAGTTGCTGAGTACCTGTTTTACCCATTGTTTTCAGAGGAAAAGATACCCAATAAAGTTAGCATCATTAAGTGCTGAAAGATATTATTATTGCTGCTGAAATGCCATTACAGTTCTAGGAGCTCTTATGGGAGCTACAGTAGCAGACAGTGCAGCAAGCTAGTTCAGCAGACTTTGATGTTACTCACAGAGAAGGACCACAGGCACGGTTCAGTGGCAAAGGCACTTGTCAAGGTTTATTGTCCTCATGACACAGCCCTAGCTTCCCATAGAAGCTACAGGTATGCTAACACACGGATGCCCCATGGCAAGGAATGGCTCAGTCAGCAGTGGGAATGGTCTGCTGTCCCTTTGGCTTCACAAAGGGTTAAAGAGAGGTACCCTGACATGTATAGACTGAGACAAACAACATATGTACCACCTTACGTGTTTCATGACCCTCAGCTTGTTACCTCTCCTTGTACCTTGCTCCAGGTGTCTTGGACAAAACATCCCTGTCCATTACTTTTGTCAAGCCCTCTTATTTGATGTTAGGTAAGGATATATCTGGATTAATCTTCTGAAGTGTGTTCACACACATACACACACACAGTATCTGTTTCTTCTTAGGAGTTCCTGTGTTCTAGCAGTGCTAGCAGTACCCTTGCCAAGGTCATGTATCGAACAGTGAACTTGTAAGCATCTGCTTTCATACATGGCCTGAGTTTAGTTGATGGCATGCCTGGACTTTTCTGACTGTGGTTCAAGCCTCATGTCTTACATCAAGCACAGTGCTCCAGGCTCTCTCTCACTCTCACTCTTTTACGTTCTGTGGGATTTGACAGTCTGTCCTCATTTTGCACTGATATTGTATCATATCCCCAGAAGAACGGACCACCTTATGTGTGCTTTCTGATAAAGGAATGGTCTAACCTAGGAAGTCATACTCATGTGAATTCACATGAGGATTCTCAACTATATAGCATTAGCTCAGATTGTCTCTATTTCATTATATATATATAAAAAAATTCCCCTCTCACCCTTATGGGTGGTATGTGTCTTCCTCAACCTCGGGTCCTCTACCAGAGGCTTGGGAGTTTGGGGTTCTGCGCAGTATCTTAGCTGTTCTAGCACTGCACTCTTCTGGACAGAGAGCTCTGATTGTTTCTGGGATCTGTTGGAGCCACTTCACCAGCTTAGGGTCACAGCCCGAGGGCCTCCCCACTGGACCACTTTGGCCTTCACTTTTACAACCTCTCTAGTTCTCTTTCAGGCCCTGTACTTCTCCGCTTCTCATATTCTTCTTCTGATGTTGCTGTCACTTGGCACTGCTATATCTATCACCACCGCTGTCTTCTGGTCCTTGTCTATTACCACGACGTCTGGTTGATTGGCAGTACCTGCCTGTCCGTCTGGATCTGGAAGCCCCACAGATCTTAGCCCTGCTATTTCTCACAACCTTCTGTTGGAATCTCCCATCTGGTCTTGGGAGGGTCTAGCCCATATGCTGTGCAGATGTTCCTGTACCATGCCAGCCACTTGGTGTGCCGTTCATTGTAATGCTGTTCCTGCCTGATCTTACATCCTGCCACTATGTGTTGGACTGTCTCTGAGGCCTCTCTGCACAGTCTGCACCTTGGGTCCTCTCTAGTGTGGTAGACCCCTGCTAATGGATCTGGTGCTCAGTGCCTGTTCCTGTGCTGCTATGATCAGTGCTCAGTGTGTCTTTTTAGTCCAGCCCTTTCCAGCACTGGTAGGATTTCCAATGTCAGCCACCTCAGCTATCTGTCAATGGTACATCCCTGCAGGGTCTTGTCTTGCATGGCACTTTTCTGCTTGGTCTTCCTCCCATGTCTGCTGCTGCCTCAGGCATTCTCTCAGCAGCTCATCTTTGGGCCATCTTACTGATGTACTCCTGGATGTTCCGGGTTTCCTCCAGGACAGTGGCCTTGACGCGACTCACCAAGCCCCGCCCGCCTTCTTTCCGGCTGGTATACAGTCTCTGGGTGTTGGACTTGGGGTGGAAACCTCCGTGCATTGTGAGGAGCTTCCGGGTTTTCACATCGGCAGCCTCCATGTCCTCCTTATATATATATATATATAACTAAGACCTTAGTTTATCTTCATTCTTGTGAAAGACAGTTTCCTGACAGCTTGTCTCAGGGCCTCATTGACCTCTTTGTTTCTCAGGCTGTAGATGAACAGATTGACCAGAGGAGTCAGGACTGTGTAGATGACAGAGAATATTTTGTTTAGATCTCTCATTGTGTTTGGTAGCATACACACAATTATGAGAGTCCCATAGAAAACTGTCACAAGGATGAGGCGGGAGGAGCAGGTGGAAAAGGCCTTTTGCCTCCCAAAGGTGGAAGGGATTCTCAGGATGGCAGCAATGATACAAATATAGGATGTCAGGGTTAGTAAAAATGGGGGCAATAAAAACACACAGGAGAAGATGAGGGTCACATGTTCTATCAGATGGGCGTCAGTGCAGGACAGTTTTAACATTGGGGTGAGATCACAAAAGAACTGGTCCATTTCACTGGGGCAACAAAAAGTTAGCTGTGATATCAAATATGTTGTCACAGAGCTACCCAGAAAGCCACCTATCCATGACCCAGTTGCTAGCTCAGTGCAGAACCTGAAATTCATAAGGGTTGAATAATGCAGCAGTTTGCATATTGCAAGATACCGATCATAAGACATCGAGGCTAAGAGATAACATTCGGTAGACATGAGACAGCTAAACAAATTGAATTGCACAAAACAGCTGTTAACAGAAATGGTTCTGTCCCTTGTCAGGAGACTGGCCAGTATGCTGGGCAGGATGGTGGAGGTGTACCAGGTCTCCAAACAGGACAAGTTCCCCAGGAAGAAGTACACAGGAGCATGAAGGTGCCGATCAGCCACAACTAGTGCTACAATGAGGATGTTCCCAGCCATGGTCACAATGTAGATTACTAGAAACACCAGGAAGAGAAGAATCTGCAGATCAGGGAGAGTCCCAAATCCCAGGAGGATGAATTCTGTGATGGTTGTTTGGTTTCCAGATTCAATAGTTGTTATGTTTTGCATCTTGAGGGAATAAAACAAACTCTGAAACAAAGGACAAGGAACCAAAACCTTTGTATTTTAATAAAATGTTAACATTTTAATTCCAAGTTGTTCAAAAGCTGTAGGTTACTAGCCAAATGGTTGGCTCAAGAAGCTGGATAGGGAAGGATAATTCTCTCGTGACTCTGCTGGTGGAAACATCTGAACTTTGGTTTTATGCATTTTATATATTCATAGATATATAGATTCCAAGGCCAGAAGGGACAGCTGTGATCATTTATTCTAGCCTGACTCCTGTATAACACAGACCTTAGAACTTCCCCAAAATAAATCCTGGAACAGATCTTAGAGGGGGGAAAAAGTCAGCTCAATTTGTTTTTAATTTTTAGGGCATTTCCTTTTCATCCATTAGCTGTGAGGTCAGCCATATCACGGAGCCAGGCCCCAATATTTGGAGAGGATTTACCTTTACATCATTGGCAATTATTATATCAAAATTGTTTGTTTTTCTAAAAGATCTGATGTCATTCAAACAGGGATCATTTTGGGGGATTTCTATGGCCTGTGTAATAAAGGAGGTTATGATACCTTCTGGCCTTGGACTCTAGGGATCTATAAAAACCCTTCAAGATCAATTATTCTTTGTCAAGTATTCCTGATAGAGTTTTTTTTTCTGTTACTTTTATATTAAATGTTAGGGTATTTGGAGAAAAAAATCGACCTCAAATAAGGGGTTGCCCACAATTTGTTACCCAACTTCCTAAAATAGGCATGTGGTCGGACTGAAACCCATGTTTACATAACCCAATAGAAGTGACCCTGACAACTCTCCTCTGCCTAACTCTTGCTAGGAGCACATAGCATTTTCTTTTAGGGTTCTCGTTCCCATTGCCTACACCGCTGTCTCTTCAGGGATAGGTAACTGGTGTAAAAAGTGGAGGCACTCTTGAGGGATGATGGATTGTACCCTCAGCAGATGACACTAAACTGGGGGGAGAGGTAGATATGCTGGAGGGTAGGGATAGGTTCCAGAGTGACCTAGACAAATTGGAGGTTTGGGCCAAAAGAAATCTGATGAGGTTCAACAAGGACAAGTGCACAGTCCTGAATTTACGAAGGAAGAATCCCACTGCACCGCTACAAGCTGGGACCAACTGGCCTAAGCAGCAGATCTCAGAAAAGGACCTGGGGTTACAGAGGATGAGAAGCTGGATATGAGTCAGCGTATACCCTTGTGCCATGAAGGGCTCATGGCATATTGGGCTTTATAGTAGAACATTCTCAGAGATCGAGGGAAGTGATTATTTCCCTCTATTTCAGCATGGTGAGCCAGATCTGGAGTGTGCATTAGTTTTGGGCCACACACTACAGAAAGGATGGTGGAAAATTGTGAGAGAGTCCAGTGATGCAACAAAAATTTAGGGGGCTGAGACACAACGACTTATTGAGGAACGGCTGAGGGAACTGGGATTGTTTATCTGTAGCCGAAAGAGTAGGAGGGATTGGTAGCAGACATTCAACTACCTGAAGAGGGGTTCCAAAGAGGATGAGTTCTGCTGTTCTCAGTGGTGGCAGATACAAGAACGAGCAATGTTCTCAAGTGCCGTGGGGAGGTATTGGTTGGATATTAGGAAAACACTATTTCCCTAGGAGGCTGGTGAAGCACTGGAATGGGTTACTAGGAAGGAGTGAATCTCCATCCTTAGAATGTTTTTAAGGCTTGGCTGGACAAAGGCCTGGCTGGGATGATTTAGTTGGTTTTTGGTTCTGCTTTGAGCAGAGGGTTGGACTAGATGACCTCCTGAGGTCTCTTTCAACCCTAATCTTCTATGATTCTATGATTGTGACAATGATGTAAAAAACTCCCATTTTTTAAAAAAGCTGGTTAAACTGAGTTAGCTATTTTGATCTGAAACACCCTGAGACACCTAATGTAGGTCAGCCATTCTCTGTTACGTACATTGGCTGTTGCTTAACTTCTGGCTAGAATTTATTCTAACCTCTAAAGCCCTAAATGAAGTGGATCATGGAGACCTGATACCATCTGTCACCCCTAGCGACAGTAGAAGGTACATGTGTTCCATCATCGAGTTTTCTGGGTAGAATTTAAGATGTTTGCTGTACTCCTATACTGTCCACAAATAAGACCTATAAACTTGAGACTGTCTCCCTGCCCCATATTGATTCAACCACAGTCACTGGAGAGCCTCATGCCACCACCTCCTCAATACAATACAGAGGAAGCTGCTGGAAGCATATTCTCCATAGGGGACATACGTTGCTGGAATTAATTTCCCCTTTTGATCTGAAATAGCCTGAATCTGTTGAGATGGGTAAGGCTAGTGAAATTGGGAGTTGATCTGATATTGTGTTTTGAGGCTTATAAACAAATAGCATTATTCTGCCATGCGACCAAGCACAGCTTTCTAGACACACATTCAGAAATGAAGCTGAAACGGTATTCCTCTCTTGATCACCTCTGTGGTTTATGTTTTAATCCTCAACAAGTGTAGAAATGTTAATAAACTTGTTCAGAACCCTTACAGAACACTATAGGCTGAATCCTGAGAGGCAGGGTGCTGGCACTTCCATTTAGGCGGCCTAGGCAATTGCCTAGGGGGGCCAGGATTACTGGGGGGGCGGCATTTTGCTGGCGGGGGGCGGCAGGTAGCTCCGGTTGACCTGCTGCAGTCATGCCTGCGGAAGGTCCGCTGGTCCCACGGCTCTGGTGGACCTCCCGCAGGCAGGACTGCGGCAGGTCCAGCGGAGCTGCAGACCAGAGCGCTGGTGCTGCTGAGAGGTGCTGATCATTTACTGAGCACCTACTACTTTGGGTAGGTAGATTTCTCAGCACTTGATATTCCAAGGCCTCTCCATCTTTATCATTATTTTTTATGTTATCCTAGTATCTAAGAGCCCTAGTGTTGGATTCAGAACCCCATTGTGCTAAGTACCACACAAACATGGAACAAAAAGATGATCCCTGTCTCAAAACGCTTGCAATCTAAAACCTGGTCTACACCAGAAACTGAGGTTAACCTAGCAACTTCACACAGGGCTGTGAAAAAAGTCATGCGCTGTACAATGTAGCTAGGTCAACATAACCCCCACTGTAGGTGCAGCTAGGCTGATGGAAGATTCTTGGGCTCACCTAGGTACTGCCTCTTGAAGGGGTGTGTCAAGGTATTATTCCCACTTTGAACTTTAGCGTCCAGAAAGTGGGGACCTGCATGTACCCTTCTAAGCTTAATTCCTAGCTTAGATCTGATAACGCTGCCACCAACCAAAAACATAGTGTTTTGGTACACTTCCTGTCCCCCAAAACCTTCCCTGGGGGGACCAAGACCCAAACCCCTGGGTCTTTAAAACAAGGGAAAATAAACCATTCCCCTCCTTTTCCCTCCCGACTTTCCCTGAGAGATCACTGTGATCCAAACTCCCTTGAATCTTAAAACAGAGAGGAATTACCTCCCCCCCTCTTTCTTTCCCCCACCACTCCCTGGTGAGTTCAACCCAATTCCCCTTGGTCTTACCCAAGGAAAAAAAATCAATCAGGTCTTAAAAAAGAAAGCTTTTAATTAAAAAAGAAAAAATAAAAATTATCTCTGTAAAACTAGGATGGAAAATGTTTGAATGGGTCTAAGCTTATTCATAGACTAGAGGGACTCCCTCCCCCGTAGCCTAAGATACAGTTACAGCAACAGAGGTAAAATACCGTTCCAGCAAAATACACATTGCAAATTAAGAAAACAAACTAAACCTAATTCACCTTTTCTAGCCACTACTTACATATATCTGAACATTGAGAACTGTGAGAAGAATGAGACAGATCTGGTTGCACGTCTGGTCCCTTTTAGCTCCAAGAGAGAACAAAAAACAAAACAAGCAGCACAAACAAAGACTTCCCTCCACCAAGATTTGAAAGTATTTTGTCCCCCGACTGGTTCTTTGGTCAGGTGTCAGCCAGGTTCACTGAGCTTGTTAATCCTTTACAGGTAAAAGAGACATTAACCCTTAACTATCTGTTTATGACAGGGTGGATTTGCTACATCAGTGGAAAACCCCTTCTGTTGTTGTAGGAAGATTTCATGGTACTACAGTGTCACAGCTGCAGTGTTGTAGCTGTGCTGTTGTAGCTGCTTTAGTATAGACATAGCCTCGGTTTAAGACAGACAAAAGATGGAAACAGATAGATGGGGTAGGCAGGGTAACAATTAAAGAGTATTAGTCAATTGATTTACCGCTAAGGCAGGTGTGTTTCATGCTGGATTCCCTGATGTCGCATCTTCACTCAGGTTTTCAGGAACCGTGACGGTCAGAGCTCATCTTCTATTCACACCTCCTTCCTCTGCTTTGGATCCTTCAAAAAAGGGAGTTATATGTGTCTGAGATGATTTTCTGGTTCGTCTACCCTGATTGGTGCATTTTGCCTCTTAGCGAAGAATAAATCTCTCTCCTGGAGCATTATTTATTCCGTGCATGAAAAAGTGGAATTTCCCTTGGCAGTTCAGTGGCTGGGAATTTTACATAACTGTGAAAGGGGGATAGTAATAATATTGAGTGGGATTCTCAAAGTCACTGGGAGATGTGGATTTCCAGTTTTCAATAACTAAAATGAGAACTGGGCATCGAGCTCCTGTAGGAACTTTGTAAATCTCAGCCACATTTATTTCTGGAGAATAACAGGGTGATGGGAGCACAAATAATTGGTCTAAAGGGGAAAGCAGTAGAGAGAGAACAGCTAATCTAATGGGACGTCACTCTGTTTGCCAGTTAGATGAGATGAGTGCTCTGGTATAGGGGAACTAAGATCTTACCAGTTCTAAGAATAAAGTTCAAGCACCTGTGTGATGATTTGGGGAATCTGTCTGCAGAATTTAGGAATTCTGGATGAGATTATAAACTTTGTATATGTCTGTGTCAGACCACAAATTCCATTTTGGTTGCAGAGCTGGTCTTTACCTTCCTACTGTCTTTTGACCTCCATCTTGAACTAGAGTTCCAGAGGGGTGCGGCACAGTGGATAACAAAAGAAACGCACTGATTGTAATTACCTTCCCATGAAATGGAATATCTCTTAATAAATAAGACCTGACCCCAACCACGAGAACGGTTTATCCAGGAACAGGGTCTGAATCACCTAGAAGGGAGCAGTGACCTGACCTAGCAGAAGGCTAAATGTTATAAAAGAGCAGGAACTGCTCTTCTTCAGGGCCATTTTCCTCACAGTGCTAGAGAAGCATCCGGCATGTACATGGCTTGATGAGGCAGGGGACCCTGTCTATCCTCAACTGAACCATATGGCCTAAGAACTCCAAGGGAAGGGAGCTAGTGAAGGCATTTCTGTAGTTATATGCTTTTTGGTTTCCACATTGTGTCTGAAAAGTTAAATGGTGCCCCAGAGAGCCATCCCTTGGTGGATTCTGGAAAGGGTGTGTTAAGCTATGGGGGCTGGGGGGGATTGAAGGCAGCACTGAACCAAGTTCAGCTCTCAGACAGGACTGTTAACAAAGGGTGCCAAAGGCCCCCAAGATTGGAGCAGTGCTGGGCCCATTTCAGTCTTCTAAAGCTTGAAGCATCCAGGACCCACAGCTGATTTCTCTCACTACTGTGACTGAAAAAGGTGCTCCGGTTTGCACAGCCAATCCTAGATTCTCTTTGCACCCCTATCTCATTCTATTGACTAAAACAGGCTTTGAGCAAACATTCACTCTCTCTCTGTACAGCCTGATTAGGAATGCAAGAGGATGGATCTAAGATACATAGCTACAGGTTTCAGGCAATAAGAACAAGAAATAATAAAATCACTGGTGTAAAGTATCAGAGGGGTAGCCGTTGTTCGTCTGGATCTGAAAAGCAGCAGAGAATCCGTGGCACCTTTATAGACTAACAGACGTTTTGTGAGCGTGAGCTTCGTGGGTGAATACCCACTTCGTCAGACCAGGTAGTGGAAAATTTCCAGGGGCAGGTATATAATGCTAGCAAGCAAGCTAGAATAACGAGGTTAGTTCAATCAGGGAGGGTGAGGCCCTGTTCAGCAGTAGAGGTGTGAAAACCAAGGGAGGAGAAACTGGTTCGTAATGGCACGCCGATTCACAGTCTTTGTTTAGTCCAGAGCTGAATGGTTTGCAAATTGCAGATGAACTGAAGCTCAGCAGTTTCGTCTTTGAGTCTGGTCCTGAGTTTTTTGTTGTCAGGATGCACGCTTAAGGTCTGCTATAGGTTGGCCAGGGAGGTTGAAGTGCTCCCTACAGGTTTTTGTATATTGCCATTCCTGATATCTGAATTTGTGTCCATGTTTATCCTTTCCTATGTGTAGTGCCGATGTACATAGCAGAGGGGCATTGCTGGCATATGAGGCCGTAATATTACACTTGGTGACAGCAAGGTGAATGAACGCAGTGGATGTACTGCTACGGTTAGGTCCTGTATGGTGTCGCTGGTGTAAATATGTGGCAAGTTGGCATCCGAGGTTGTTGCATGAATTGGGTTCACTGACAGAGTACTATGTGCGATGGGCAAATTGACTGGTGAGAATAACGTTTCAGGTTGAGCTTCTGGGCAGGATCGGCCTGCCACCCAAGAAAACTCGTGAAAGTGTGCGACATTGTCCAGGATGGTGTAGATGCCTGATGAGCGTTGGAGGGTTTAAGCGGGGTCTGTATGTGATGCAAGTGGAGTCCTGTTGGTTCTTTTCTTGGTTTGGTCTGCAGTAAGAGGCTTCGTGGTACACGTCGTGCTCTGATTGATCTGTTCCTAATTTCCTCGGCCGGGTATGGTAGTTGTGAAAATGCTTGGTGGAGATTTTTGTAGTGTGAGGTCTCTGTCCTGAGGGTGTAGAGCAGAGCGGTTGTCCTCAGTGCTTGGGTAGACAATGGATCGTGTGATGTGCCGGGAGGAAGCTGGAGCATGAGGGTAGGCGTAGCAGTTGGTGGGTTCGGATATGGGTGGGTTAATGTGACATCACTTGATTTGCACCGTGGTGTCTAAAAAGTGGACCTCCCATGGAGATTGTCCAGGCTGAGGTTGATGGTGGGGTGAAGTTTTGAGCATCGTGGGAAACGACAACCCATCTGGACATGATGCTACAAAACCATACGTGACAATGATCCCACACTTTCAGGGTCTTGGTGGCAGGCCGTATCCTTGCCACAGACAGCCTGCAACCTGAACGTATTCTCACCAGCAACTGCACACGCACCATAGTAAACTCTAGCTCAGGAACCATATCGTCATGCAACAAACCTCGATGCCAACTCTGGCCCACATATCTAAACAACGACACCAGTCACAGGGCTAACCAGACACCATACATCACTGGGTCATCACCGCATGCCACCAGTAAATACCCATCATATGCCAGAATGCCCCTGCTGCTATGTACATCGGCCAAACTGACAGTCACTAGGATAAAGGAATAAATGGACACAAACAGATATCAGGAAGGCAATCGATTAACTAAAAAACCTGTAAGGAGAAGCAATTAACTCCCTGGCCACACTTATAGCGAGAACCTAAGGGGCCAATCCTGTCAACAAAAAAACTTCAGGACGCAGAACTCAAAGAGAAACTGCTGACTTTCCAAGTTCATCTGCAAATTTTGACACCAAATTCAAGCTCTGGACTAAACAAAGACTGTGAATGCTTGCCAATTACAGAAACCAGTTTCCCTCCCTTGGTTTTCACACCTCACTGATAGAACAGGCTCACACCTCCCTGATTGAACTAACCTCGTTATATCTAGCTTGCTTGCAGCATATATAATACTCTGCCCCTGAAATTTCACTACCTGGCGTCGACGAAGTGGGTATTCACCCACGAAAGCTCACGCTCCAAAACGTCTGTTAGTCTATAAGGTGCCACAGGAAAATCACTGGTGGTAGTTTTTGGCTGTACATTTTGAAAATTTTTGGTTTTCTATTGTTAAACAAGAAAAGCTATTTTTTTCATGAAAAATCACAAGTGTCTGCATAATGATGCTTTCCTCCCACATCTTTTTTTGTTTGATTGTTTGTTTTTGTTTGTTTGTTTGTTTTTTTTACCAACTTCTGCTATTTCCTCAAAGCTAGTGGACCACCAATTGGTAGGAGGTCTGTGATGTTTGTGCTGAAGGTACAGTTGTCAATCCTCTCAGATGACCACATTGTCTGTATATAAGCCGCTGAGTTTAGTCACACTAGACTGTGTGGACAATATCTGTAGGCTAAAGATGATGAGACTGATTCTTCTCTACCTTGTGCCTTGCATAGTCATTGACATCTTTGAAAATCAGAATCCCAACCTCCTCACGTGATGTAAATTGGTTTCCTACAGCTAAGGATGAGGATCCTTGAGTGCTTAAAAAGCTATCATCACTGTGAGCACAGTCTCTGGTTCATTTTGCCCTCACTTCCCACAGGTGTAAATTTCTGTCAATAAATAAGAAACACAGATGGCCTGGTTCTCATCTCATTCACCCAAGTGTAAATGAGGAGTAACTCGTCTGGCAAGGATGACACTGATTCTCTCTCATTTGCACAGGCATAAATCAGGAATCACTACATTGGAATCAGTGGGGTGATTCTCCTCTCACTTAGCCTGGGATAAATTAGGAGTAGTGCCATTGCAGTCAATGGGCCTGATCTTCTTCTCACTCATCTTGGCATAAGTCAGGAGTATGTCCACTGATTCAATGGACACACTGAAAGTACAATTAGTCCTACTGTGGAGCATTTAGGCTGAGATTCTCAAAAGAACCTAAGGGGGATTTTTAAAAGTCAATGGAAATTGGGCACTCGCTCCTGCAGTGTCTCTCAACCTTTGAAAATCAGTTGGAATATAAATATTGTACATACATTTAAATGTATAGTATATAGAGCAGTATAAACAAGTCATAGTCTGCATGAAATTTTAGTTTGTACTGACTTCACTAGTGCTTTTTATGTAGCCTGTTGTAAAATTAGGCAAATATCTAGATGAGTTGATGTACCTCCTGGAAGATCTCTGCATTTCCTCAGGGATATGCATACTCCTGGTTGAGAATCATTGCTTTAGAGGAGATCAGTTTCACACCAGAAAAAAAAAATACAGAGAGACCAGAGCACGAGTGAGAGAGAGATGAGCACAGGAGTCAATGTAATGGTTAAAGTCCAAAGAGAACACACGCGTAGTAATGTTCAGAAGTTGAACAAACAGTCCATGAATTCCGTTCATGATCAGTGCATATCCCAAAGGAGAGTAAGTCTGCTCCTTTTGCCATGACTTCTCAAATGTCTTAACTTCTCAAAGCCTTTTGTTTTCTGGGCTGGTGCCTCCAGAGCACTATGGAGAAAAGCCTTTTTCAGTAACCTGTGCATTCTACTGTTGACTGACTGAGTAGGGCAATATATCACAGAAGGCCTCAATATGCACCCATTATGGAGGGGATTATGGCCATTTAGCAGTCCTTAGGTTCTTTCCAGTAACACCCTGGGCCAAATGAATCTGGTGGGATAAATCCAACCCTCACTACATTGGTGGAAATGGGAAATATTTAAATATCCAAGACTAACATGGCGCCTCCCATTTCAGTTTATGAGTTTTGAAATGCAGCACTGTGAATGAGCTCAGAATGAGGTGCTGGACTTTATCACTTTATATTTTATTGGTCTTCCCAATGGTAGAGAAGTCTGACCAAGTTTTACCAGTTTAGTTCATGTTCCAAAACAGCAACTGAGATGTGTTTCCCATAGATAAGTCTACCAGACCTGTTTTGCAGATGGAGAGAGATGGAGACATTATGATATAGTGGCTAAGATATGGTCTCTGGGCCACATGGTTTTATTGGGTCTTAAGTGGTGAATAGGCCTTTTTCTGAAATTCATCCCATGTGAAGGGTACCAGTTTACTGGTGTGGCATGTTATTGATGGAAACATACTCTGACACATTAAGGGTTGTAGCAAAGTATTATCATTCTGCCACTACTGCCTCAAACAAAACCCATCCTAAAAATGTAGGATTGGAAGAGGTCTTCTAGTCTAGTCCCCTGCACACAGAATGACACACTCCACAGAAGCGAGCCTCCTAGCCCAGGTCAACAGCACTGTCTACACGGCTATTTTTAGAGAAATAGCACTAGCTATCGACCTGGGCTGTGACGTTTACTGTTATGGTGTGTATTGATATACCCATATAGACACATGAAAGTACAAGCAGGAGACACTAACCAATTGGGATCCAGCAGGCCCCCAACT
>NW_027424805.1:0-41056 GCF_003597395.2 Chelonoidis abingdonii
GCCGAAAGCAGTTTTTCTTCGTACTTAGCATAGTCTGCGTTGATTCTTGACCTTGAACGCAGAGCAACTTTCTCTTTATCCCTGGGCCAAGCTGAAGTTCAAATTAACCCATTCCTTTCCTCAATAGACAAATTGCTCACACTGTGTCAGGGCTTTTTGGTGATTAAAAGCTCCTCTTAGATGTATGATTTTATCTAGATTGAAGGTACCTTCTAGTGGGCATTGTTTAGATGGATTTTCACATGTGTAAAGATTCCAAATCTCTAAATACCTGCAGGTTGTTGGACCATAATGTACATATATGTAATATGCTGGGGTACCCTTAGGGGGTGAGGTGGAATGCTTAGACTGTCCCCCACCCATTTTCCAATCCCACACACACACAGGGGGATGCTCTGTCCGCGCTAGCGGCACATAAACTAAGGCTCTCTCCCTACAGGGTACTCACACAAGGGAGGCTAACGAGGATGGCCACGATCCTCCTACATCTCCCTTCAGCAAAGAGCTTCAGCTAGTCTCAGGGAGATGGCGCTGCTTACTCTGATTGCATCCAGTGATATGATCAGACTGTCAGTAGCCCACACGGAAAGGAAAGGGGGAGGGAAAATGGGTTCACATGCTCCTAGACCAAGGTAGCTTCCTCACCGAACGATGCCAGGCCAAGTCAGCCCATCGTGGGTCGGACCTTCTAAGATCCTCTAGTTCCCGGGCTTCCGTTAGAGTAGTCCTGGTCACGAGCTTTCGCTTTGTAGAGTACTCTGGGCGTCTTCCGGTAACAGTCACTCACACTGGTGTACACACACACCAAGGCCTTTATTTCCAAATACCACCATGCATCTGTACCTTATGTCTGGACCCAATACCATGAGGCGGTATGACAACCCCTCTTGAGGCGGTAAAAACCTCTCAGCACCGGTGCATACTTAATGCATTTCCCTATGCATTACCTAATGCATTTCCCTATGCATTACCTTGTTGGTCAAGCAAGCAGTTCCCCAGTACTGCTATAAACTAACCTTGTTGGTACCTTTTCCCAATACCACTCTGCATCTGATCTTGCTGCACAGTCAATAAGTTCAGATGGCGTGAGCCCAACAGGGACAGAAGGCCCCACGGACAGTCCTCCTCCGATACCCCAATAGAGATTTCAAAAGGTCTCATACCTCTCTTGTGGAGCCATGGGGTTCGAAGGGGAACGATCTGTAGCAGCTGTCTGTGTCTCAGTGGGCGTTGCCATCCCGGACGAGCCCCCAAATTGTCGGAGAAAAACTCAGTTCTCGCTCTTCTGTTTGGGTGCAGCAGAGTCAGATATTTTATTCTGTTTAGCAGCTACAACAGGGAGAGAGTGCCCTAAGACACAGGTTCCTAGACAGGTCTCTCAATAGGTAAACAATTACAACAAGCATTTATACTTTTGTTACAGACAATAATAAGCAACAGCTACATTTTGTTTATACATAGGTCATCCTGATATCTTGTTTTTCTCATTTCTGAGAGACGCCAGTCTATCTATACATAATCTACACAAAGTCAAAACAACTTCTCACACAGTTCTTTTCTGCTCGCCTCACACAATCTTCGCTTTTACAAATCTCGCGTTATTAGGGTTACGGTTAGCCTAACTCTTGCTAACAGAGACTGTCATGCATTAAGTTCCCCTACAAATCCCTGTCAGTTCTTTCTGTACTTCCACAGGGCAAAAAACATTGTCGCGGGTGGTTCTGGGTACAGCCTCACCCCTCCCTCCATGAAAGCAGCAGACAACTGTTTCGTGCCTTTTTTCCTGGGTGAACTGTGCAAATGCCCTAGCACAGCAAGCATGGAGACTATGAGAATGTGACCTTGCTTAGTAAGGGTCACATTCTCATATGAGGGGGAACAGCATACCACCCCTCACATATAGCTACCTACCTCTCCTGCATGACACCCCTGTAGGGTCCAGCAGAGCCCACTCTTCTCTGGTGAAATACACAGCCATCTCCTCGAAGGTCACAGCCCCTGAAAGAGCAAGAGTCCAACACTCAGTACCTGCTGCCCCACTCACAGCCCCCCTATACACGGGGGACAGGAGCCAAACAGAAACTCTGGGTGGATTTCAGTCAGAGTCCCACCCCCACTCTGCTCAGAGCATCCAGGAAACACCAGGGTGAGGGAACAAAGAGAGGGCCCCTCCTCTCTCCCAGCAGAGCCATCACACACCTACTAGCCACAGACTGATTCAGGAGATGGAGCCACTAGCAGGGTCCAGGGACAGCTCCCTGGTAGGAAGCCCAACACCCTCCCCATCCTGCAGAGCTAGATATGAAGGGAGGGGAATCTCCCCTAAGCCTCTCTGGTGGGTGCCCCCTTCATATCTCACAGCAGCCGCTGCTTAGTCAGGTTGGGCTCCAGTACTGGGAGTCTGGTCAGTTTTCCCAGCCCCATGGAGCTGGGTTATTTTCTGCTCCACAAACTAGAGCATTTCCACCGCCGAACCTCATGGGTCTGTTCCTAGAATCTAGGCCACTTATTAAATAACTCCCAGCAGGTTTAGCACACCCCTGTCCTCCTCCCTTTCTCCACCCTGTGCATTTCCTGCAAACCAGACTGTGCAAAACTTCCCATCTCCGGTGTATTTGCTGTTCCTCTCCCTCCTGGAGGAACCCACCAGCAACCCCCTGATAATACCTACCTACCTGAACTGGCTCCTCTGCAGCCATTTCTCTCCCCTGGCCAATGAGAGGACGGGATAAACTGGAGTGAAACATGGACATTATTCCACAGCCTGGCAGGGTGAGAAGGGCAGTTGTGAAGGTTTCAGAACACGCTTTAATTCATTTCACAGCATGATTCCCCCAGGTCCTTTCCCCACAGACACACACCCTAGAGTCTGCCATGCTGAGAAAAGGCTTGATCTCTTTATACAGTGTAGACCTGGCCCCTCCTGCCAGGCTAAGCCCACAGAGACATTTTTAACCTCCCTTCTCCCTCCCCCCATCCCATAACAAAGTCTCTGAACATAAGGCTAGAAAAAAGCAGAACCAAAGGATTCACTGTGGGGGATTCCCTGAGACACTGACCCCATGGCAGCCACACTCCAGCAGGGGGAATATGGAGTCAGGAACTGGATTTTCCTCTGTCTGATTCTCATCTTTTCTACAGGAAAGTGACTCTATCCAGGGTACAGTAATACATCTTTCTGGGCAGATTAGAGATCTGGAAATCTCTCTCCAAACTCTTCTCTCCCAGTGCCCCTTTCAGTCTCTCTTTCTCCTTCTATCTCCTTTTCCCTGTCCCTTCTCCCTGCCCGTCTGGTAGGAAAGTCCCACTCCCAGGAAGTTTGCTCCCCCATGGCTGGATTTGCTCCTGCAATTGCTAATGGGACAAGAAATGAGGGGAGTCGGTTTGTGTAGAGTCATTTTAAGGCCAGACCCCAGCATTTTCCCTTCGTTTCTTTCAGTTACCTGGAATGTCTGGCTCAGAATTTAGTATTAACAGGGCCCAGGGCTGCCCTAGCGGGCTAGTATGAGCTGAAGAAAATCATCCCCTGGGCCGGGCAGAGAAGAAGCTTTAATTAAGGTCACTTTCCAGCACAGAACACCACTGGGGGAGCAGTAGCTGCTAAGCCTGGTCTCCCAGATCACAATGGAGGCTTCAGCGTCTGACCCAGGAAGCTGAACCCCAATATCCCGTTGGGCGCTGGCAGGTCTGTGCCTGGCTGCGGCTGGGCCGGACGAAGGACCTTGGCGCCGTTTGGAGCTGTGGGAGGCAAATCGCAGCGGGCGAGCCTTCTTTAACCGCGGCCGTGCCCGGGCCCCGGCCCCGGCCCCGGCCCTGCCTGCTCCGCTGGAGCCGCCGGGCTCCTGCCGCGCCGCTGCGGAGCTGCAGCCTCCAGGCCCGGAGCGAGCCCGGGGGCGGGCCGCGGTGACTCTGCCAGTGTCCGGGGGGGACCCGGCTCTCGCAAGCGCCGGGATCGCCCCCGGGGTGGGCGCGCCGCGGGGTCGGAGCTGCTGTCCCCGCAGGAGCCCAGCGCCCCGGCCGCAGGCTCTCCCTGGGCCCCAAGGGGGTGCGGGGGGAGGCCGGCCCCACTGGGGTGGGGGGGCCTGAGCGATCCGGGCTGGGGGGCTGGGAAAGCGTTGGAATGCTGTGCGCCCGGAGCATGGCCCGGGGAGGCGGGGGAGAAGAGCAGCCAGCACGTGACCACCCGAGGAGCGGAGAGAGAAAGGGGGGGGGCTGAGATCCCCTTCGGTTACCGCTGCCCCCTCCCCGTGGGGATCCCCTCCTCTCCGGTCCTGCCCCTTCCCCTGGAGAGCAAGGCGACACCACGGGGTGACCCCTTCCTCAGAATCCGCTGAGAAGTTCCTGTTCCCCTCCCCAGATGTGGCCCCATTTTCTAGTTTCTCTCCCCTTCGCCAAATGGCAAGTTCAAATCTCAGGTTTGGGGTGTTTCCCATTTTCACCTGCAGTGATTTGTCTTGTGGTAGTGTGGGAATCGTTTCCCTAGTGATCTGAACTAGGCGGAGGGTATTAATGGACAGAGGCTGTGGGGCCTGAGCCAGGACAGACCTCTGGGCTGGGCTGGAGGGCCCTCTGCTGGACAACAGGGGAGGGAAGGCCCAGAAGGGGAGAGAGGAGCAAGTGTCCCATGGAGATGGCCAGCCCAAGGTTCCCTGTCCAGCTACTTCCCCGCCCCGCCCACCGCAGGCAACCCTCCCGGGCCCACACACACACACCCCCCACAACCTAAACTGCTGTCTAGGGGCAGGGCAAGCCTATGGCAGGGTGCCGAATTTCAAGTGGCACTCAACTGCTGGGTCCTGGCCCTTGTTCCGGGGGGCTTCTGCATTCAAATGGAAGTTCTTAAACAATTGTTAAAAACCTTACTTTACTTTGAATGCAATGGTCTAATTTAGTTATTATTATTGACGTAGAAAGAGACTGTCCAAAACATTAAAGATGTTAAAAAACAATGGCAAGCAAACCTTTAATTAGAGTGAATAAGATGAAGACTCTCAGGACAGCACTTCTGAAAGACGTTTTTTTGTGTTTGTTTTTTTTGTCTTGGACGGGTTGCCAACCCCTGTACTAGTCCCATTCCCAGACCCCACTGCCAGCCCATCCCCACAGCCAGTGACCTCACTCCAGCCCCACTCCTCTCCTTTGTGAAGGCCACATCAGCCAGAGCTCTCTGCCGTCCATGTGAACGTGAGGCAAGAAGAATCCATCCCATTCTGTTGTTGATTCAATATCCCTGTATAATCCCCTCCAATTTCCCCTCTTTTCTCTTGAGCGGTTGAACGGTGACATAAAATCTCCCCACAAGATGCTTGTCCCTTGTATTGGCAAATATTTAGTTTGTGCCCCATTTTCTCCTCAGTTCTGAAATACTGATATTGAATTCTCAAAAATCTTCCCAGTTTTCTCTCCAGATGTGTGACTGAGATCAGGGCTCCTATCGTACTGAGCAAGGCCCTGTTCTGCCAGGTGCTGCAGAGACCCCAACTGAGATCTGGGTCTTGTTCTGCCAGGCGCTGCAGAGACCCCAGGTGAGATCAGACCCCACATTGTGCCAGGTAAAACAGATCTGGACCGAGATCACGGCCCCCCTTGTGTCAGGCAGCGCATGACTGTGACCCAAACTGATGCGTCCATTGTGCTGGGCGCTTCAGAGACCTTGACTGAGATCTGTGTCCTGTTGGGTCTGGCATTGTACTGACCCCGACTGAGATGCCCCACCACTGTACTGGGCACTGCACAGACCCTGACAGAGATCCTGCCCCCACATTTTGCCAGATGCTTCAGGGACATCAAACAAAATCAGGGGTCCTGTAATGCCGGGAGTTGCAGAATCGCTAACTGAGGTCAGGCGAAGTGGCTGTTTAATTGCAGTGTAGATGTCTGGGCTCGGGTGGAGCCAGGTTGTAGGACCCTGCGAGGTGGGAGGGTGCCAGACCTTGGGCTGCAGTCCCAGCCGGAACATGGACACCAGAATTAAACAGCCCCACAGCCTGAGCCGTGTGAGCCCAAGTCAGCGGGCACTGGCCAGCTGCCGGTGTCTGACTGCAGTGTCGACGTGCCCACAGGGACAGAGAGGCCTTGCCGCAAAAAGCTGAAAGGCTAAATAGGCCAATGGTGGGAGGCGACTCTTCATTTTACAGATGGGGAAACTGAAGCTCATAGAGCTGAAGTAATTTGCTCGTTTGCATGGAGAATCTGGGGCAAAACTGGGAACCGAACCCAGATTGTTTGAATTCTTGCCTCTCCCCTTAACCCCAAGCCCAGCGTGTGTGTGTACAGCGTTGTTTTGGTCTGTGTTTGCCTTGCATTTGGCTTCCCAAGGAGTCTTGGAATTCCTTCACTGAGGTTTAAGACCAGGTTAGAGATACAACAGTCCCTGGGAACGTCTAGGGATGCCTTGGTCCTGCCTCAGCACAGAGGGCCTGGAGAGATGACCATTCAAGATGCCCTTCCAGGCCCTACATTGAAATAATTCTCTTCGGTGCTGTGCCTTGTCTAACCTGAGCTGTTTGCGATGGGTCATTTGGAACTGGGAATGGCACCATGCGTGTGCATAGTTTGATGCATTGTTTTGCTCAGCTTGTTGGGTCCTGTGTTGGCTGGTTGAGTTAAGCTCTTTCCATGGTACTTTGTCCAGCTGTGTTGTTTGCAATTGTGTTGGCTTCTTTCCTTGTTTGTCATTTATGCTGTGGAGATGTATTGTTGTATTGTTTCTGATGCTGACATGTGGTGTGTTCTTGTTTTTTTTTTTCCCGTATGTTTGGTTTATACGCTAATAATTCATGCATCCTAGAAATGGAAGAGCTGGACAGGAGCTCAAGCTGTCATCAAGTCCAGCTCTCTCTACTGAGGCAGAATCAAGAATTAAGAATTATTTCTGACAGAGGATTGTCCTACCCTTTCTTAAAAACTCTAGGAAAGAGATCCCGCAGCCACCCTTGTGAGACTATTCCAGAGCTGAACTGCCTTAGCTCTGGTGACATGCCACAGATTTAGTGTTGAGCAGCTCTGGGAGAGAGGAGACCCAGTGAGTGGACAGCTGGGTAAAGAGAGACTGAAGTTGGGAGCGAGAAACACGACGTGTCCAAGTCCACCCAGTGCTGTCCGTGATGGAGCTAGAAACTAGATCCAGTTCTAGTACCACGGTACTGGCGTATGCACTGAAGGTCTGCGCCGCACGGTGTTTTTTAGGCGCTGGTGCGAACCCTGTAGTAAGACAAATTTGCACTAGTGGTAATATTGGCAACCGTGCACATGGTCCCCATTTGAAGGTTTGATGTGTTGGGACAGTAACCTACTGAGGGCGGGCTGGCTACCAGGCAGCTGTAAGGGAGGGGCAGCAGTGGCTGCTGGAGGTCCGAGCCAGGAACACAGCCCCACAGGGCTGGATACCTGACTTCCCGACCCAGAGGACACACCCAGGCTGGGTGCAGAGCAGCTGAGCTGCCCTGCAAAACAGCCTGTGCATCCATGGACAAACCACCTTTTCCTGCAGCCTAATACCAGGGTCTGGGGACGCTTTCCAAGTTGCAGGAGATGGGGCACGGATACTGGTGTTCCTGGCTGTCCTGGACATTTTGTGGCTCTGCGGAAGCATAGTCACTCTCTGCTTTCCTCTTACTATCGTCGGCTTAGGATGGATCTCTTGGGCAAAAGGGTCCCACTCTGTCTGCAGTGTTCATCAACAATGGAGGGGTGATCCATCAAGTGCTGCCATGACTGCACTATAGCGGCCCTGATCTCCTCAGGCTGTGCAAACGTAAAGCAACATTTTATAGACTCACAACTTTAAGGCCCAGAAGTAGAGGTGATTCAGATGAAGGTCTCATCAGTGCTGTACTAACCAGCAAACTAACCCTTTCATTGTCTACGGAAATACCTGCCTGAGCATCTAGGACTGCATTAACCTATTTCATGCTGCATGTATTGGCAGCTCATAATACCCTTGATCAACCCATGCACATTGGGTCTTCCTCCTCCTCTGTCACTTCATTGGTAAATCCCAGCTTCAGGCAAAATTAATGCACTTGGGGAATAACAGCCTTAGAATTTATGCACTAAATCTATATTAATTTTCATACCCATTTCTATACTCCAGCTTTCAAGGACATGCAGAATGTCTTGTCCTGATTTCCTGTCCTCCTCCATACTGGCAACCCTCCCGGATTTGTGTCCCCACTCCCCCTTCTTATCCAAGATTCACTAATAAAAGTGTTGAGTAAAGATTGGGTCAAGACTGATCTGAGGAACTCCACCTAGTAACCACCCTCCAGCCGACACATCAACGCGTGTCAATATGACGCCCCTTGTAACCTCCCCATTTAACCAATTCTTTAGTGGACCTTTCGGTCTCATATTAATCCCAATCTTCTCCAATTTAACGATAGTTTCCGATGTGGAGAGCTGTATCAAAAACCTACTGGCATCCAGATCATGTTTCTGTGGCCACGATCACCTTTTGTACACCCATGTTTTATTTATTATAAGGGATGAAGGCCTGGGCGAGGAAGTGGTTAGCAATAGCTGAAGAATGGCATGTGGAGGTTGGGTAGGGGAATGGCAGACAGTGGGGAGGTGGGGAGGAACGGCATGGAGGTGTACTCTGGAATGGTTTTTGTAGAGTCCATGTCTCTGCTCCCTGTGGCCGTGGTGCATCTGTACCAGAAGCAGCACTGTCAGCAAAGCAGACGCACAACGCGTAGCTCGCCTGGGACAATGCAGCGTTTCACTGCAGACGGGCTGAGCGATTTTCAGGGACCCAGCTTGATATGCCTGGTTGGGGTGGGTTCATTGAACGGGGTCTGGGGCTCTGATAGTTTGCGAATGTTCCTTTTGCATAGTCAGTTCTTTCCATTTTATTGTTTTACCCCTACCTATGCCCGATGCCGCCTCGCTAACTATGCCTTGGATTATTTCACTTCCAGTTTTAAATGGAACTAAGAATTGCAAAAGCTGAGTGAAAGATAAACAAAACCATATTGAATGTTGGCCAAGAACTGGTAGAACTTTACGTAGTACGGCGCTGTAAATGACTGGGTCCCTATAGCATTTCTGGTGGGGTGGATAAAGCAACGTCAAAGAGCCAATGCGCTTTTAAGGGCGAAAGGGCTCGTCAGGTGTTTGCTCTCCAAGGAACATGTCACCGGCCAGGCTTGCAGTCTTTCAGGAGAGGTGCACGGATTGTATTTAGGAATCTCAAAATAAAGGTTAAGAATAGCTGTTTCACAATCCAATGAAAATCTTGCCAATTAACAAATTGACCCTACTCTGTTTAGACAACATGATATTAAATACTAGATTCAAACTGACCTTAAATATATGAGAGAAACACATGAGAAAGGAAACTGACACCTACTTACCATTTCTTTAATGCCTAGAAATTTTGACACTCCCACACGCAACTTTTTTTAAGAAGCGATGCAAACAGTCCCAGGGTTTGGCTACACGTGCAAGCTGTACAGCGCTGGAGTTACAGCTGTCTTCGTACAGCTGCGTAGGGAAAGTGCTGCATGTGGCTACACTGACAGCTACCGAAGCCTGCAGTGTGGCCACATTTGCAGCGTGTGGGAGTGGTGCATTGTGGGCAGCTATCCCATCGTTCAAGTGGCTGCAAGCTGCTTTCAAAGAGGGGGGTGGGGGAGACTAGAGAGAGTGATTTTGGAGCTGACACTGGTGTTAGTCCTGTCTTTGCAAATTCTAAAGAGGACTTGAAGTACACCAGCATCAATCTTCAATCATTTTAAAAAGTGGCGACCCCTTCCCCATCCCCTCTCCATTCACTAAATAAATAGCCTCAAAGCAGAGAAGCCAGCCTGCCAAACCAGACAGGAACCCCCCTCTCCCTAGGGCTGGATTCTCTCCTCAGCAAACATTCCAAGGGATCCCTGCCATCTGCTGGAAGCAAACAGGAGCTGTGTTTGTGTTTTAATAAGCAGCTCTGGACGCCCAGAGTTACAGCAAAACAAAGAGTGTTATCTTAAAAGCATTATGGGAAATTTGTTTGTTCATGAGGTTAGTTACATGTGTAGTAAGATTAATCACTGTTTACACGGCCCTACCAGTGAATGCAAAGAGCAGCGCTATAATGTCGTTCCTATTGTCCCCCACAGTGCCGAGGTGAGGTACAGCCGCAGGCTGTATCTATTGGTTTCCGCCCGCTCCAGGGTAAAGGATCCCCCCCAGGCCTAAGGGGAGATCTACAGGACTCAGAACACCTCTGATGTCCGGGGACAACAATAAAGACAGAGACAGGATGGCAGTCAGAGGGTCGTAAGAAGGGAGCCTGAGACAAAACCGGCAGAGAACCCGGACAGCGCCCATATGGCTACCTGAAGGCGTCAAGGGGCCAGTAGATCTGCTCTCAGAGAACTTCCGCCGGATACGTGAACAGACTAAGGATCGGAAACAAGCACCCACAGTCACAGGCGTCTCCATTGGCCAACCTCCTCTCCCTGGTTGCGTGGATGGCCATTTTAGCCAGGGCGAGGAGGAGGTTGACCAGGAGGTCCCATAACTTTGTGGGGCCACGGATAGAGAGTGCATAGAGAAGGAGGTGAGGGGAAAAGTGCAGCCAGAAACGCAACAGGATATTGGTGAGGAGCCGGTATAGGGGCTGCAACCTGGAGCACACTAAGTATTATCTGTAGAGATAGATACTCAGATCTACAGTCCCAAATCGAAAAAGAGCTCCAGACCCTTACTTAGAGTATCTACAGGGGGGCTGTGAGTGGGGCATCAGGTATTGAGTGTTGGACTCTTGCTCTTTCAGGGGCTGGTGACCTTCGAGGAGGCGGCTGTGTATTTCACCAGGGAAGAGTGGGCTCTGCTGGACCCTACAGGGGTGTCATGCAGGAGAACTAGGTAGCTATATATGAGGGGTGATATGCTGTGCCCCAATTCCCCAGCATGGTGCTAGGGGGCGCTGCGCTGGAGGGAGTGGAGTGAGGGCTCAGTAGGGGGTGCTGTGCTGCAGGGAGGGTGGCGGGGAGCCTGTTGGGGCTGCACTCTGCATCCAGGGCACTAGACAGGGCCTTGCTCTCTGCCCCTGGGGCCAAAGCCTTTCCCCACGCTGCAAGGCTGCGCTGAGGGTGCCTGGCAGCCTCGGCAGGTGGGAGTGGCGCTCAGGCAGTGGCTGTGGGGTGCAGGGCTTGGGGAAAGCGGCGGGTTGATCAATACTGCTCTGTGCTCAGGGTGAGCGGGGGGCCTGAACAAAGCCCCATTGAGGGAGCAAGGAGCTGGCTCGGCCTTCTGCAGCCACACGGCTCAGGGGGCCAGGAGGGGAGATCAAAGGGGGCTGGGCACCTGGCACTTAGTTCACTGGGGGCCCATGTTAGAGTCCGCAGCGTCGCCCCCACGAGCCGCAGCAGAGCTCAGCAGAGCTAGAGCAGGAGGCTCGGAGCCAGGACAACGCGGGGGGTGGGGGAGATGTGAGCTCAGACCGTGGGAAGCTTGGGGGGGGATTTTTGGGGGGTACCCCTGCCCCTCTGCAGGAGGGACACATTCTTTTGGCTTAATCATTAGCAACAGGCAGTGTCTCTTCCATGCCCTGGTCCCAGCAGGGCTGGAGGTTCCTTGGGCAGCAGGAACCAGGGGCCTTATATGGACCTTGATTTAGTGCCCTGGCTCAGTCTAGAAGCCTCCCTTGGACCCGACACTGGGGCTCCCCCCAGCTCTGCCAGTGCCCCTCAATCCTGACCCGCAGCCCCTGCTGTCCCAGTGCGGTGCCCCAGTGCCTACTCCCTGAGGGAGCCCAGGACTGGGCACTGGCAGACTTGTGGGGTGGGGGCAGCCCAGGACTGGGCTAGCAGGTTTCTTCTGAGCATAAATAACTCTTGCCACCCTCACCCCTAATACCCTTCTCCCTCAAATGCCCCAGTCATCCCCACCCCCAAGTCCCCATCTCTGTGCCGATTGCCACATCCCCACGCCCTCCCCCTCATCCCCCAAGACCTTCCGGCAGGAACAGCCCCTTCTGATAAAAGGGGAGTCCAGGCCTGCCCAGCTCCCCCGCCCCAGCCCCAGGGTGTTTCCCAACGCCAGTCATACATGTTAACGTTTGTCGGAGAAGGGTCTCTTTTTTATAAGTCGTAATATGAACTAAACTATTTTGTTAGGTAGAGTAAATAAGGTTTTTTAAATGTTTAAAAAAGCTTCAATTTAAAATTGAATGAAAAATGCAGAGCCCCCCCGGACTTGGTGCAGGACCCGGGCAGTTGTGAGCTGCCCCTGAAAAATCACTGATCTACCCGGTTCTAGCTGATAATGTAAGAACAGTTTAAGCCTGACACTTGATGAGCATGGCCTCTGCTCCCTGTGCATGCTGGTCGCTGGAGTGGTAGTTGCTAATGTGTTAGTAGGGTGACCAGACATGACCAGTCCGACTTTTAGGGGACTTTCCCCGTTCCGACCTTACATTGGTCTGGCGCCTTCTGTCCCCGATATCGGGGGACCGTGGCAAGCCGGTGCTGCCGGCGCCACTCACCGCTTCCTCTTAGGGCACCCTGGGACTAGCACAGCTGAGCTCTTGCGCGCGCTGCAAGTTCAGCCCTGGCCCGGGCACACAGGGAGAGCCAGGCGTTCTACGCGCGTGCTGCAGCTGGGGCTTGTAGATCCGGCTGGAGAGCCCTGCCCCAGCCGCCGGCCGGCAGGAGCCTGCAACAGGGCGCACCCTGACACAACCCCAGGCATTGAGGGCGGCTGAGGAGGCTCGCTCCATTGGCGTGCTTGCAGCGAGGGCGTGGCTCTAAATTTCAGGTTTCGCGTGCCAGTCATACATGTTAACGTTTGTAGAAGGTCTCTTTTTATAAGTCTATAATATAGAACTAAACTATTGTGTAGGTAGAGTAAATAAGGTTTTTTAAATGTTTAAAAAGCTTCATTTAAAATTGAATGAAAATGCAGAGCCCCCCCGGACTGGTGCCAGGACCCGGGCAGTGTGAGTGCCCCTGAAAAATCACTGTCTACCCCTGCTCTAGCTGTAATGTAGGAGAGAACAAGTTAAAGCCTGACACTTGATCAGCATGGCCTCTGCTGCCCTGTGCATGCTGGTCGCTGAGGTGGTAGTTGCTATGTGTTAGTTAGGGTGACCAGACGTGACAGTCCCGATTTTAGGGGACTTGTCCCCGTCCCGACCTTACATTGGTCTGGGCGCACTTTGTCCCGATATCGGGGGACCGTGGCAAGCCGGTGCTGCCGGCGCCACTCACCGCTTCCTCTTGGGCCCTGGGGCAGCGCAGCTGAGCTCTTGGCGCGCTGCAGAGTTCAGCCCTGCCCGGGCACACAGAGGCAGCCAGGCGTTCTCCGCTGCGTGCTGCAGCGGGGCTTGTAGATCCGGGCTGGGAGAGCCCTGCCCCAGCCCGCCGGCCGGCAGGAGCCTGCAGACAGGGCGCAGCCCTGACCACAACCCCAGGCATGCAGAGGCGGCGAGGAGGGCTCCGCTCCATGGCGTGCTGAGGGCAGCTGTAGATAGATGCTGGCATCAGGTACCGCGACAGGGAGCCCCCCTGCGTGAGCGATGTGACCCTAGGAGCCAGGAGGGAGGGGACCTGCCGCTGCGGAGCTTCCTGGTGCGTGCATTCCAGCACGTAAGCCCAGCTGGGACTCACTTGCCCCGGTACGTCCCTCTGGGCCAAGCAGGTATTGAAACCTTACTGGCGGCCAAGGGGGGGACCTGCAGAGAAGGGAGTGGGGTGGCTCGGGAGGCGAGGCCAACACCAAGCACTTGCCTTTCTCCCTGCCTGCACTGCACGGATTGGGTTTTCTTTATATTAAAGGGCGGAATTCCACATCCAAATTCTCAGAATTCAATAGTGCTCCATGATTATAATGATGCCTGGAGATGGCCCATAATGTACACACTGACAGAAGCAGATCCCTGGAGGCTTTATGGTACCACGGAGCTCGAAGAATACAAGTTTATCTAATATTGTGATCATCTGCAGGACACTTGAATGTGCCCATGTCTGTTGCAATAGATGACACCCATCTAGATAGTGTGTAATCACTGCTCCGTTTGGTTTTCTTTTAGTTGGTATGTTCAACTAATAACATTTAATTTTCACAAGTAAAAAAAGTATAGTAAATTGCATACAGCCGATTAATGCTCCCTGGCTTGGACTTTGTAAACAGCATGGGTATTTTTATACCTCTCATTGACTGTGGTATCTGTGCACCTCCATCATAGAATCATTTACAAACTGGAAGTCGACCCCGCGACACGAGTTTCATAGATAGCGCCATAACTAGGCTAGAGGGACTATTAGTTTATCTAGACCCATCCTGACCTATGGTGTTTGTCCATACCTGCTCTTAAATCCCCAATGATGAGAGATTCCACAACAGGCCGTAGGCCAATTTATCTCCATGCTGTAACCAACTCTGACAGGAAGCTTTGCCAATGTCCAACCTAGAAACGCCCGGCTGGCCAATTTAAGGCCGCATGCTTCTTGTCCTCTCCCTCAGAGGTTCAAAAAAGAACAATTCTCTCCCTCCTCCTGTGCAACAATTTGTTTTCATATGTCTTACTTGGAACGTCTATCTCATGTCCCCTCTCAGTCTTCTCTTTCTCCGCGCTCTAAACAACAACCCAATTTTTTTTCTCAATCTTCCCTCATAGGTCATGTTTTCTAGAGCTTGAATTCATTTTTCTTGCTCTTCTCTGCGACTTCCTCACAATCTTAACACGTTTATCCATCACAAGTCCCTCAGATGGTAGTAGAGCATTGCTAAGTATCCCTATTTTATAGATAGCCTCTCTGTGCATCAGTTCCCTAAGGCCCAGATCCTCAAAGTATTTTAGGCACTGTTACCTCCCATTAAAGCATCAGTTCAACTTATGGCTTATTACCTTGAGGATCTGAGCCTAAAGTGGCTTAACCAAGGGCTGTGATGAGCAGGGGAGCTGGTCTCCCCATAGTGTCCTTGATGCTAGCACCTTAACCACTGCCCCTCGTCTCTTTATGTTCATCCTATCTTGACTCTCCTACTTCATTGGCGTCATCATTAAAGTAAGATCTCTTCGTAAAAGACAGATTGTAGTACGCAGTGGCCCACTGAAGTAACTTGCCACCTCTTTTTTACACCTACATCTTGTGCTAATGATTTCTACAGCGCTCTGTCACTCTTCTCATCGAATGAAATGTTGCTCAGGATACTCAGATTGATGAAAGGGCAACAGATATGTTAATTTACAATACTTGGCTATGAAGGGCTAGATTGTGTCTTTATACCTCAGTCCTGAGTAGATACATAGAGCTGAAACACCCCTATGGGAGCTCAGCAAGGGATTTCACCATGGGGAGAGACAATCCATCCATGAACTTCCAGATAAGCCTGTTACCCCTAGTCCTGTGCTTAGCCTGCTCTAGTCCTCCTTCTTCTCTTTCTTTGAGGAGATTTATCTTCCTGGGGTGTGCACAGAGGAATCAGTTTCTGTGGTCCCTCAAATGCAGTGACTTTGGCTGGCCATTTGGCAGGGCTTCATTGGGGAAAGGTTTTGTGCCTCCACCAGCATCAGCACCAGCGCAAGGGCAAGTTGCAATCTGGTCTTAAGCAAAGCTGTTAATTGGACAAACTTGTGTTCAGTTACTGGTAATAGTTGAAGGCCTGATCCTGCAAATGCACATGTGAGGAACTTTACTCCTATGAGTAGCCCCACTGAAAGTCAGTGGACCCACTCACGCATGGTACTAAGCACTCTGCCCCTAGGCTTTAGTCACTATAATGTCCTAAGTGGGCCATAAGCCTGAGCCTTCCAGAAAGTCACTCTAGGCCTTAGTGGCGAAAGGACTAGCTATTCTGTTTTTAGAACTAGAGGTCACCAAATTAATAGGTAGCAGGTTTAAAACAAACAAAAGGAAGTTCTTCACACAGTCAATCTGTGGAACTCTTAGCCATGGGATGTTGTGAAGGTGAAGACTAAAGAAAGGATAGAATAGAATAAGGACAGTGCACTTCAAAAAAAACAGACGTCAACAAACTCAGAATGTGTAGGGAAGAAAATGGGGTGGGAGGAACTCTTAAGAGAAGTAGGAGTTCAGGAGAGCTGAGAGTTTCTCAAGGAGACAGTATTAAAGGCAGAATGGCAAACTATCCTGATGCACACAACGCACAGTCACTCTTTACCAGAGGATGTTGTGAAGGCCAAGACTATAACGGTTCAGAAAAGAATTAGATAAATTCCTGGAGGATAGGTCCATCAATGGCTATTAGCCAGGATGGGGAGGGATGGTGTCCCTACCCTCTGTTTGCCAGAAGCTGGGAATGGGCAACAGGGGATGGTTCACTTGATGATTACCTGTTCTGTTCATTCCCTCTGAAGCACCTGGCATTGGCCACTGCTGGAAGAAAGGATACTGGGCCAGATGGCCCTTTGGTCTGACCCAGTGTGGTCATTCTTACGTTCTTTTCTCTGGCATAGCTCTGGCCTACATTTAAAATTTAGTTCAACTTAGATCTCTTAGAGGTGTGAATTTTTCACACCACATAGCACTGTAATTAAGCCAACCTAGACCCTGGTGTAGACACGGCTAGGTCGACAGAAGAATTCTTCCAGTAACCTAGCTGCCACCACACTGGGAGGAGGTTTACTAGAGTGATGGAAAGCCCCCTTCCATTGATGTAGAAAGTGTCTACACTATGGTGCTGCAGCAGGACTCACAGCTGTTGGTGGCTGAAGCTGGGGCTGAAGGCAGGACTGGGGGCCTCCCCTCTGTGACTGTGGCTGGAGCCACAGCTAGAACCGGGACCCTTCACTCCCCTGCCCTACAATTGCATGTGACTTTGCAACCAGAATCCTGTGCCTCTATCCTGCAGCTTCAGCTGGGGGCTGGAGCTGGAGCCCTGTGCCCCTGGTCCTGTGGCTTCTAGTGGGGGCTGGAGCTGGGGCCATGAGTCCTTGCCCTGTGGCTTGTGGTGCAGGCTGCAGCAGGGGCCGAACAACCCCTCTTGCAGCTTCCTAGGGCTCCCTCTCATGGCTCTGTGCCCCCATGACTGTCGTGTCCTCTCCCTCCTGCCCCCCCCACGCTCGCCCAATGTGTCCTGATATTTCACTCTTGCGATCTGGTCACCCTAGTGTTAGTCCTTGTCGTCTGGCAACACCCTGATCTGCTGTGAGGACTGCGTTACTTCAGAAGCCCAACCCATGGCTGAATCGCCAGCTCAGGCTGCAGTGGACGGGGCCTGTGGCTAAATCCAGATCACAGACCTGGGGTTTAAAAGACCCTTGGAAAGTGGATTCAGTTCTGATGTTCCATGGTTGCTCCCAGAACTGGGACAGAGCAAAAGTGGCCCACAGCTCAGGACGGCCGGTGGTGCTAATAACCCTTAGCTCTTCTCTTAGCTTCTCCTCAGTAAATCGCACAATTAGGAGGGCCTGACACGTGACTTTTGAATACTTGGGGTGGGCCATACTGTCCCGGTTCAAGAGGAGTCTCTGAACAAGAATAGCAGGGGGCTGCAGGTCAGGAGTGAGGGGCATCTGCAGAGCCGTGAGGGGGGGAACCCAGGACTGGAATAGCTGCAGGTCAGGAGTGAGGAGCACTGGCAGAGCTGGTGGGGGACAGACCAGGGCTGGCATAGCAGGGGGCTGCGGAGAGGAGTGACGGGCACTGACGGAGCTGGGAGTGGGTGAGAGCCCAGGGCTGGGGTAGCAGGGAGGCTTGCCTGCACATTCCACCCCAGGACAGCTGTGCCACGCTACCGCTGTAGTGAAGATGCTTCTGTCTGCATGGTTAAGCCACATCCGTGAGAGGCAGTAGCTATACTCCCATTGACATAGCACTGTCTACACCAGGGGCTAGGTCGGTCTAACTGCATCACTCGGGGGGCAGGATATGTGGATTTTTTACACTCCTGAGGGACGTAGTTATCCCAGTATAAGGCTGTAGTGTAGACCTGGCCTAATGAACCTGTCCTGCACAAGTGAAAGGCTGTGATCTGTACAGCTAGCCCCGCCTGTGGAGCGGTCCCACTGAGGAGCAAGGAGGTGGATTTTACCCCTGTATATGACATCAGAGCCCGAGACTGGCATGCTGCATCCAGCTCTGGGGTGCACATTTTAAAAAGACCGTGGGCAGCTTGGAGACGGTGCAGGGAGGAGCCACAGAACTGATCCAAGAACTGGAGCAAAGGCCAGCCGGGGAGAGGCCTAGAGCTCAGCCTCCTTAGCGCCTCGGGAAGGAGAAGGGACTTAATTTCAGTGTCTGAGTCTTTTCCAGGGGAGAACAATACTGGGTGCCAAGGAGCTTTTCAATGCAGTGGGGAAGGCAGAGCAAGAACCACTGGCTGGAAGTTAGAGCCAGACCAGATCAGCTTGGAAATAAGGCACCAATTTCGCAGTGGGAGGGTGATTGCTGCCCACTGGTGAGGGGTGGATTTGCCATCTCGGGGGGTTTCAGAGCCAGCCTTTATGAAAGAGGCTTTAGCCAAAGGCAGGTAATTGGCTAAGTGCAGGGAGACCTGGGGAAGTTCTGTGCCCTGTCAAACAGGACGTGGACCTGGATGATTTGATGGTTCCATCTGGCCTTATACTCAGTCTCTCCTGTCTCTTCTTTTCGCTGCCAGTTGTTGCATTTTGAACATCCCAAATCCAGATTAGCTGTGGGCAGGGAAGGAAGAAGGCAGATTATCTGGTTCCATTCCCAGCAATTGAGTTAATTCGGTTTCAGGTCCGGATTTGGAAGGACTCATTCAAGGGCGCTGGCTAAAGAGGTTTCTCCTAAGTGGCACATGGCTGCGTCACGTGGAGAACTTTTGGTTTGGCTGTGGGGAAAGTTTAACGGCTTGTCAGAGTTTGAGGGCAGTGTGGTCTAAGAGTCAGGACTCCTGGGTTCTCTCTTGCCTCTGGCAGGGGAGTGAGGTCTAGTGGTTAGAGCTGGGAATGAAGACTGGGGAGAGGAGCATTCTCTAGTGCAGCGATTCTCAAACTGTGGGGCAGGTCTCTCAAGGGAGGTGTGAGGACGTGTCATGGGAGGCGTGAGCTGTGTGCTTTTTAAGAGCACTGGCTGTCTGCCCCCAGTGGCAGGGGCTCATGCAGCAGGGCTGTGCACTCCTGGGAGGCGGGAATAAAGGGGTCAGCCAGAGCCCCACCACTAGACTCATGCTCTCCATCTCCCTGTCTCAATCCATCTGGGGAGGCGGTGGGGCTCCAGCTGTCAGCCCCAGAGTGGCAGCAGAAGTGCAGAAGTAAGGGTGACATTGGGGTGCTAAGTCTGCTGTGAAAAGTGATATTGATGAATATCATTTTTTCACATCGCTGTTCTTATTTCTGTGCAGTCGCTGCTCTACGCTCTGCCTTCAGAGCGGGGCTGGGTGGGTGGTATATGTACTTGAGGGGTACCATGACACCCCTAGTAAATAATGTACAGTGCCAAGCACAGTGGGTCCCTGGGCCATGACTCGGGGTCCTAGATAGGATTATAAGCCAGGATAAGGGAGCTGCTGAAGGGTCTAACTAGTAGTCTGGGATCTTTTCTATACAGGGCTAAATGGCTACAAAGATAAAATAGCAGCAGGAAAGTAAAGAGCAACAAGCAGGAGGGGAGTGGTGAGATGCAGGGGGCTGATCCAGGCTGCGGCAGCTGCAGGGAAGGAGGCTCTTGTCTTGTGCCCACTGGGAAGGGAGTAGAGAGACACGACCAGCCTCTGAACTCCCAGCTGGCCCCAGCAGGGCCTGGAGAGGCTGCTCACTGTGAGCTGGAGCAGAGGAGACCAGCGCTTTTGTGGAGTCTCAGGCCTTGGGGATGCTCTAGCTGTGGTTGGAGGCAGACCAACTCAGCACCGCCCCTTGTTGATCATGTGATGAGAAGGCCCCGCCCCCATGCCCTGGCAAGGAGAGGGGTGGGAACAGGTTTGTGTTAGCAGGTGCCTAGCCAAACTGACACAGGCTGGGAGCGGCCCCAGATTCTCCTGTGACAGCCCCGTCTGTGTGTCTGGCGTCCCTCATGTCCTCCAGCAGGCCAAGGTAGGGAGTTACGGCTCCTGATTCTGCAGCCAGGTCTGCGTTTCTTGCTTCACCTGATTCAGGTGCGGAGAGACTCACAACCCCAAGTAAAGGATGGAACCAGTTGGTGAATGCAGTTCAGCCTGCCTGGAGTCTGGTCAATGCGATGGCCCCAGCCTCTTTGGACAAGAGTCTAATTTGACTTTAACATCAGTAGAATTTGGGGAGGGGGTTTCACCAGAGAGAACAGCGTTTAGGGGCTGCAGGTAACACCACTATCAGCCAGTGTGTGACCACTGCTCACTATGAGCCATGCCCTACAGGGCCAGCCAGAATCCGGTGCTTCATAGGGGCAAAACAAACGGATGGTTTATGGTAGTACTCAGGAGCCCCAGTCATGGACCAGGGCCCCATTTGCAAGGCGTTGTACATTATTCATTAGGTGTATTATGGTAGTGCCCAGGAGCACCAGTCATGGGCCAGGACCCCATTGTGCTGGGTGCTGTACATTATTTATTAGGTGTATTATGGTAGCAGCCAGTAGTGCCAGTCATGGGTCAGGATACTATTGTGCTGGGCAGAACAAAAAGATGGTACTTGGCCCGAAGAGCTGACGATCTTATTGCTTAGCTTGGCTGTGTAAGGGGCCCAGGAGACAGGCCCGGCAGTTCCCTGAGCGGGGCATGCCTTGGAGGGGTTCTATGTGCAGGACTCAGGATTCAAAGTCTTTATCGTATTGTCGTCTCCCACACACAGTAGGGGGTCCCTGGATCCCCTCCATTCAAGAGGTGCTGGACAGGATTAGTTCTCTTGCTGCAGGGGGCCAGATCCTTAGTTCAGCTGCGCTCGTATCCGGCCTGGCAGAAAGGAAGGGGGATCAGAGCCACGGCCCATCTAGCCCACCACCCCACCACGATCGCTGACTGGGGGCTTTGCTAGGAGCATATCGCTAGCTGGCCTGAAAACAGCCTCTGAGCCACTTCCGCAAGGGGTCCTTCCACCAGCCAGTCGGTCCTGGCTCAAGGCACAGCCATCCTGTCCGAGCCCCACCACTAATTGCCGTCTCTTTCCCTCGCAGAGATCCTCAGCATTGTCTTTCGCAGCATGAAGAAGGAAAGAGAATGGAAGGTAAGCCGGCCAGGCCTGCTGCCCTGGTGTCCCCCTGGGGATATGCTGTATCCATATTGTGCTCCTCCCTCTCCAGCCTCTTGGGATTCATTAGGAACCTGAGGTTTTCCAGGCTGGATCAGATCCCTGCTCTGTGTAGCCCATCATCCATCCCCAGCTAGGCTTGGATATGTCTGCCTTCCCGCTGCACTGGATCAGACCCAGCTTGTCCAGCTAGCCCCATATCTACCCCCCCCCCCCAAACACACACACTGGATCAGACCACTGGGCCCAGTGAGCCAGCCTGTGTGGGAGGAGAAGCAGGAGAGCGCCAAGCATGGGGGCAGTATGCACCATTGGGCAGGCAGGTTATTGAACCCTCGGCATGGACTGGGCTAGGGTGTGTGGAGCAGTGGGCTAGGCCGCTGCGGCAGAGGGAGCACAGGGGTCTAGCTTTCCCAGTGGCTGGATCTGGTGCAGCAGGATGCTGGGTTGCACAGAGCAATGGATTCATTCAGCACGGCAGGAAGGCGGTGGAGATGTTGGGCCGATGGCCTACAGGGCTTTCCTAGGGGAACACGGAGACTTCCCTTTTTCCATTTCTCCGTGTCCTGCTCCTGGTTCTGTCCGAGGGCTGGGGAGCGGTTATGTGGTGGATCTGAGCAGGGCACTGGGAGCTAGGACTCCTGGGTTCTGTCCCTGCCTCTTGCACTCACCCACTCACCTGGATGAAGAAGCTGATCTCCTCCAGTCTAGGAGGATGGAACCATTCCGAATAGCCGGGTGTCCCAGGTTTGTCTCCATCTTGTACCAGCCACTCTGCTCGGAGCCGCTCTCCTTGTCGCTCCTCACGCATTCCTTAGCACGGTCAGCTCAGCCAAGTGCAGGCTTGGCAACGGCCCTGCTGCTCTGCCGTGAAAGGGCTGGGCTGGGAGCCGTCGGCTCTGCCGTTAGCAGTCGCTCTGCTCCCTTGGCTGTGCTGTGGATGATGATAGTGGGCGGCTAGACTCAGGGCAGTGACTAGCTCCCCTCTCGCTACCCCAGGTGCTGACCATGGACCACCCCAGCACGCGCATCCTCTCGTTGTGCTGCAAGATGTCTGACATCGTGGACGAAGGCATCACGCGTGAGTGGCCCCTGCCTCCCATCTGCTCCCCCTGCCAGGGTTCCCCTCTCCCTTGGACACACCTCACAGTTGGGGAGTTGACTTGTCTACATTCACGTTTGCATCTAGTTTCCCCCCTTTGCAGCCCCGTAGATGCCCTCCTTGCTATTGGTACCTTCCCAGCCAGCTCTAGTTCCCTTAGCCGATGCTTTCAGCCTCTAGAACCTCTTCAGCACTTTTCTCAGACTCCCCATTAACTCCTCGCTGCTTCTCCCCCACGCTGCGGGCAGGGTCCTGGCTGGGGAAGGGGAATGCTGGCTCCCTGTTCCAGGGTGGAGGAGCGCTGGTGTTGAGGGGCACAGAGCTGAGCCAGACAGCGGGGTGCCCAGCACAAGTACAGAGGGTACGTCCCTCCCTGCCCGTACTGTCACAGCCCACGCCCCACGTCAAACCGGCTGCTGCATTGTAGCCTGCAGAACCCCCAGCCTGTTGCCAGCGAACATCCCTGTTCCCTTGGCTTTCCCTTCCCCCCCCGGGAAGCGGCTGGGCGGGTGCTAGGACACACTGCCCACACCCAGTGTCTGCTCTCTCCTAGTTGTGGAAGTATTGATAAGTGCCTGGGAGCCAACTCACGCCTGGAGGCAATCTACCTGCCAGCCCCTGTGGAGAAAGGTAGGACTCGGGCCTGGGGCAGATGGATGGGGAGCAGGGAGACTCCGGGGTAGCTCCTAGTGCTGCCTGGAGGTGGCGCTGTCCAGGGGGATGCGCAGCATGAGTCAGGATGGGAATGGGGCCAGTAGGGGCTCTCCAAGAGGCTGCTTCCCTGGAGCTGGGCTTTCGTGTTCTTTGCCACATGAAGCACAGACTGTCCCCCAGACCTCTCGCAGTGCAGTCCATGGGGTTTGGATGGAAGGGCAGCAGGCGAGAGAGGCGACCTCATGCTGAGACTGAACAGCAAAGGAGAATTGCTGAGGCAGGGGCTGTGGGGAGGAGGCTCCTGCGTCTGCAGCAGGAGCGAGTGGAGGAGACCAGGGGCAGGGGGGCTGGCAGAGCAGGGTAAAGCCCAAACCCGCAGGGGCTGCGCGTGGAGGGAGCGCTGTAGGAGAGACCGTGATTTGGGGCTTGGGACAGGGCAACCAGGTTCTCACCTGTCACAGTGGCTGGTTGCAGAATCCAATCAGCTTCGAGCACCTTCCTGGCTAGCTGGTGTGGCGAAGCTGGCAGTGCCCAGTGTGGCACCGGGGGAGAGCGGGCCATGATGGCGGCTGCCTGGGATTGCTGCTCGTCCGGCTGTTCCTGGCACTGCTCAAGCCCACTTAGTTCAGGAGCAAGGCCAATGCCAGGTCCCGTCTGTGCGAGCACGGACACGTGTGCCAGGAGAGACGTGGCTGGGCCCTGAGACTGTCCGGCCACATTGCACATGCCTGCCCAGGTGGGGAGGGAGCCAGCTAGACAGGGGGTGAAAACCAAACCCCACCCGATGGCAATCATGCTGGGCCCGAGTCCCAGGTCTGGGCATGGCTGGTCCCTTGGCCAGCAGGGAGGGCTCGGCTGTGTGACAACTCCCTCCCCCCTTTGCAGTTCGGTGCAGGCTCTGATCAGTTGACTTTCCAGGGCACCCCCACCTTCAACTACAAGGCAGCTCACGTCTTCTTCTCAGCTGTGAGGATCAGGGGCAGCGGATCCCCCAGCTGGGAGCCTGGCCAGCGACACACAGAAGGCGAGAACCGGCGTGACTCTGGTTTGGTGGCGGGACTCATCGTTGACTCCTGTGTGGTCCCCCCTGGCTTGCCCAGGGTTCCCACAGGTGTGCAGCACTTACGCCCTGCTTGCCCGTCCTGGCCTGTCCTGTGGGGCTGGCGCTGTTGGGGGCTCCTGAGGCCCCTGTGCCTGTCACCCCCATACCACTGCCTTTGCCTTGCAGCCTGTCCTGAGCCTCTGTTCAGGAGCTGAAGAAGTCACAGATCACCAAGGCCATCAAAACCCTCAAGGAAATCAACATGGCCTTCTGCCCTACGAGAGCCAGTGAGGGGTGGTGGGCTTTTGGAGGAAGCCGGGCCGTGGGGGTGGACAGTGACGTACGACACCCCCTCCTTGTGTCGTCAGTGGATTTCCCCCTCACGCCCTGAGGGAGGGCTGTGTTGTCAGTCTCAATGCATTGAATGGGGAAACTGAGGCACAGAGCAACGTGAGCCTGGTCTACACACAAAAGCTTTGTGGATGGTTTGTTACGGGACATGAGAGAGAAAATCCCCCCTGTAACTGATGCAGCTGTGGTGCCAAGAGCCCCTGGGTAGATGCCATTATGCTGGCAAAGCAGTCCTTTCGCCACTGTAGCTTATTTCATCTGGGGTACCAGTGCCAGCTGTCCAGGAGAAAGCTCTGGCTGCGTTAAGCTGAGTGTCCGTCAGGAGGCTTTGCTGGCTCACCCGTCCCATTGTGCCAGCAAACCCTTCATGGGCCATGTAGATGAGCAGACTCACCCTTGCGGCGCCTCCTGCTGCTTGTCCTCAGGAATTCAGTCCGCTACAGGCCGATAACATTTTATTAGTGTCCAAGTACTTTTGCCCCAATGGCTCGTTCTGTTTGGCTATTGAAATAAGCGACAGCAGCAGGCGCTCGTTGATGCCGGATTTGCCCATGGCTACACTGGGGATTTCACCAGACTAGAAGCGTGGCCAAGCTCCCTCCCCCAACATTGACTTCTCCAGGGCAGAGACACACGCCTGAGGGCACCTGGGAGTCTGCAGCTCAGCAAGGACCTGAAGCCGGTGAGTCTTCATGCTAGGCTGGTGCATGAATCCCTGGGCTGCGGTCCCTCTACCGCAACAGGAGTGGCTCTGGCAAAGGACTCTCCCTCACTAGGGGCTCGCTAAGGCTCCACCAGGCTGGCCTGGTCCAACAGTGCATCGTGGGGGCATGGTATGGGGCACAGCTGGCCTGGCTGCCAGCAGTTGGCACCAGGGTCTGATCTCTGCTCCCCTCGCCCCCCAGGTGTACTCCCTGGATGGGCCACAGACTTTCCACAAATGGTTCAGCCCCTACAGCTCCTTGGAAAAGAACAAGCAACTGGAGACGATGGCAGAGCAGATTGCCACATTGTGTGAAACCCTGGAGGAGTATCCAGCCATTGGCTACCGGAAGTGGTGTGCCCGGGGGGAGGGGTACCCGGCCATCCACTATAGGAAGTGAGTGTGCCTGGGGGAAGGAGTGTGACGAAGTGGGAATGTTCTTAATGTTTTCTTTGAATACTGCGTGGGTGCCTGTGATGCAGCAGGGAGGGGAGTATTGACCTGGGAAGGTTGCAGGGGAGTTTTGCTGGGACTGTCTGCATTGGGGATGGGAGACTTTCCTTGAGGCCAGATACCTGAACATAAATATATCGGAGGGATTAATATTAGGGAGAGAGTGGAATTATTTAAGCTTAATACCAATGTGGACACGAGAACAAATGGGTATAAACTGGACACTAGGAAGCTTAGACTTGAAATTAGATGAAGGTTTCTAACCATTAAAGGAATGAAGTTCTGGAACAGCCTTCCAGGGGGAGTAGTGGAGGCAAAAGACATATCTGGCTTTAAGACTAAGCTTGATAAGTTTATGGAGGAGATGGTATGATGGGCTAGCCCAATTTTGGCAATTAATTTGGCAAGTGATCTTTGATTATCAGCAGGTAAGTATGCCCAGTGGTCTGTGATGGGATGTTAGATGCTCTTCTTTCCCCCCGCAAAAACCTTCCTCCCTGGGTAGCTGGAGAGACTCCTCCACCAATTCCTGGTGGTCCAGATCCAAGTTCCTTGGATCTAAAAAAAAACAGGGGAAAAAATCAATGCAGGTTCTTAAAAGAAAGCTTTTAATTAAGAAAAGAAAAGGTAAAAAGGGAAAAAACCTCTTGGAACTGCTACTGCTGACCTCACAGGACACAGATTTAATCACAGATGTTCCCCTGGCAAAACTTATACAACAATACCCCCAAAATTTGATATTCCTTAATTGCACAAAGACAAGTTACAATAAAATAAACATAAACCTATTTATTCTTCTAAAACTTACTACTCTGATAAGAAGCCTGGTTCCTTGATCTTTTTCTCTCCCGCTGAAACTGACTAAACAAAAAGAAACTTCCCTCCTTCCTTTTGAACATCTTGTTCCCCATTGGTTCCTCTGGTCAGGTGTCAGCTAGGCTACTGAAAACTTCTTAACCCTTTACAGTGTAAAAGAGGCATTAACCCTTAACTATCTGTTTATGACACATGGTGAGGGCGTGACCGCAGAGCTCGCTCACCTCTCCTATTGGGCTTGTATACCTTGAACGCCTGAGTTGGCCAGCACAGCATGTGCCAGGTTGAAGTTATCTTCATGGTCCCTGCAGCAAAGACAAACCCTGTGGGTCAGAAACAGCTCCACCCAGGGCACACGCACTTCCTGTAGGAGATGACAGGTACCCTTTCCCTCTGGGCACACTCACTTCCTATAGGGGATAGCTGGGTACCCCTTCCCCCGGCACACTCATCCTGAAGCAGATAGCTGGGTACCCCTTTTCACAGTGTGGGGGAGACAAGGCCTGCACCCCTGGCTTCCTGCAACTCACCATGACTTTCAGCCACCAGTAAACAGAAAGGTTTATGTAGATGACAGGAACACAGTCCAAGACAGGTCTTGCCATACAGACAAAACAGGACCCCTTTAGTTAGGTCCATCTGGGGGGCGCAGGAGCCAGGCCCCAGCTAGGCTCCCTCCACTTTCCCAGCCAGCTCCAAAATTGAACCCCTCCAGCCGTCTCACTCAGCCTCCCCCTGGCTCCTGCCCCAGCCTTTGTCCAGTTTCCCAGGCAAAGGTGTCACCTGGCTCCAACCCCACTTCAGTTTCTCATAGACTTTAAGGTCAGAAGGGACCATTATGATTCATCTAGTCTGATCTCCTGCCACAACGCAGGCCACAGAATCTCACTCATCCTCTTCTATAACAAACCCCTAACCTATGTCTGAGTTATTGAAGTCCTCAAATTGTGGTTTGAAGACCTCAAGCTGCAGAGAATCCTCCAGCAAATGACCCGTGCCCCATGCTGCAGAGGAAGGGAAAAACCTCCAGGACCTCTTCCATCTGCCTGGAGGAAAATTCCTTCCCGACTCCAAATATGGCGATCAGTTAAACCCTGAGCATGTGGGAAACTCAGCCAGCACCCAGGAAAAATTCTCTGCAGTAACTCAGATCTCTCTCCAAGGGAATTGGATCTGGACTCACCAGGGAATTGGTGGAGGAGTCTCTCAAGGCTACCCAGGGAGGGAAGGTTTTGGGGGGGAAGAAGAGTTTTCCAGATGACTCAGACATCTGGATGGTGGCAGCAAAACCAGATCTAACTGGTAATTAAGCGTAGAAGTGTTCATGCAGGTCCCACATCTGTACCCTAAAGTTCAGAGTGGGGGTGAAATGGGGCGCCGCGGGGCACGCATGTGAGAAGTAGAAGGAAGGAGGAGTGATTTTGAACCTGCTCGGAGATCCTGGCGGGGGGAGGGGTGGGTCTAGACCCCTTGGAGATCCTGAGGAGTTGGCAGAACAATAGCATTCCCTGTGTGGGGACTACGGGCCCCAGCCCTTCTCTAACACTGGCCGTGGGCAGATCTCAAAGTGCTCTACAAAGGCCAGTGTCCTTATCCCTCTGTACAGATGGGGAAACCGAGGCACGCCTGGGAAGTGTGTGCCCAGCACAGTCTCTCTGTTTATAAACAGGGCAGTTCGGTCACAGAACTAAGCTTTCGCACACAGAGCCTCTTCCAACCTGGACACTCCTGTCTGTGTGTGCTCCTACACCCATCCCCATGGTATCGGAACCTCACTAATGAATTCAGCCTCCAGGGGAGGCAGGGTGGCCTGTGTTACAGATGGGAAACTGAGGCATGCAGGGAGTCTGTCAGAGCAGGACTAGAACCCAGATCTCCTAAGCCTTAGCCACAGCTCCTGCCATCCCCGTCCCATTCCCAGTAGAGGGGAGCTGCAATCCACCTGCCCTGGATTCTCGCACGGGATACCCAGTGTTCCTGTCCCCCTAGGAGAAGCAAAGTGATGTAAAATCCAGCCTGCCCAGATCTCTCCGTCCTGTTGCTTCTGCTCTTGCTTCCAGCCTTTGCCAAGCTGCTGGGGAGACTGTGCACCTGTGACCAATTGGGAATGTTTGTAATATCTTTTATGAAGCCAATGCATGCCTCAGTTTCCCTATATGTTGCATGGCTTCTCAGGCAGGGGGCTGGGGTGGAAGGGCTCTCAAGGAAGGGAATTAAAGCCAGATCAGCCTGGGGCAGCAAAAGACCGTGCCGACTCCAACGGCTCCTGGCTGGATGCTCCCAGCAGGAATCGGAGCAGGGCCCCAGCTCGAGAAGCACAGAGTTGGGAAGGTTTGAGCTGGGGGATAAGTGCGGGAACCTGGGAGCTCTCGCCTGAGAACTGACCAAGGTCAGACCGAGGCCTGGTCTACACAAGGCAATTGGGTCAGTGTAACTGCGTCGCACTCGGGGGATATGAGAAAGGCGGCGTCACAAACGATGCAGCTGCAGTGGTTTACGTGTAGACACAGTGGTGAGCTGGTGCCGGTTTGCGGGAACCGGTTCTAAAAGGGCTTCTAAATGTAATAACTGGTAAGTTAAGTGACCCAGGAGCGTAGCTGGGGGAGAGCAGGGGGAGCGGCCGCTCCCTGTCATCATCACATTATCCAAAAGTGGCGCCTTAGGCGCTGACCCCGTGAGTGCTCCAGCTCCCCACCAGCCCCAGCTCACCTCCGCTCCCCCCACTTCTCCCCCCCTTCCCCCGCTTCTCGTGAATCAGCTGTTCACGCAGGAAGCCTGGGAGGCTGAGAAGCAAGCAACGACTTGGTGCTCAGGCCCAGAGAGGCGGAGATGAAGCGTAGGTGAGCTGGGGCAGGGGGGTCGCCCGTGCCGCAGCAGGTAACCCGGGGGGGCGCGCAGGGGAACCACTCCCTGCCCCAGCTCACCTCCGCACCGCCTTCGCCTCCCTGCGAGCTTGGCCTGACCCGTGGTCCAGTCGAGCGGCAGTGGCTGTAGCCCCGCCAGCCACCTCCAGGCAGCGCGGTAAAGGGGCAGGGAGTGGAGGGAGGTTGGATAGAGGCAGGGGGAGTTTGGGGGGGTGGTCGGGGGGGATATGGATCGGGGCAGTCAGAGGGCAGGGAAACAGGGTTTGAATGAGGGCAAGGGTCCGGGGGAGCAGTCCCGGGGGAGCAGTCAGGGGACAGAGAAGCGGGGTGGGTGGGCAGGGGTCCCGGTGGAGGGTGTCAAGGAATGCGGGATGGATGGGGCAGGAGTCCCAGTGGGTGAGGGCAGGACACGACCCCCGTGTGAGATGAGGAGGGAACCGGTTGTTTAAGATTTTGGCAGCTCATCAGTGTGTAGGCAGGCCCTGAGTGAGAGACCCGGAGCCTGAAAACAGGTTTCGCTGCAGCTCGGCTGGGCTCTGGGCTGACCAGAACGGCCTCTTGCTTTCACCTTCAGTGGGCTGGGCTGGGCTGGGGTCCAGGTGCTAAGAAACCCGACTGTTCTGACAACACTGGGGGAGTGGCCCTGTCACCCCGGGCCGAGGGGCGTCGGGCCCTGCGGAGTGAACAGGTCTGTACCCAGAGTCTGTCTCAGCTGGACTCGCTGGGCAGGGCTCCCAGGGTGAAGCCCAGCGGTTCAGTCTCAGGAGGTGGGGAGGCCGTGTGGCCTGTCCTGCAGGAAGAGAGAGACCTGTTGGGGTCTGGCACAGCAAGGGCTTCCTCCAGACACTTCCCCAGCTGGGGTCCTGGCACCGACCCTGTGGATCCATGAGTGTCTTTCCCATCCACCAGTGGATAGAGCCCTGGACTGGGCCGGAGAGACGAGGATTCTATTCGGGAGACGAGGATTCTTGGGCAAGTCACCTCGCCTATTTGTGCCCCCTCTGGGATCGCTGGCTGCCGTGACACAGACGCGCTGTAACTCTGTAACACCCTGGGCCCAGACGCTCTACCACTGCTTTGGGGGGGCTTGAGCCACGCAAACCCACTGATACCAGCAGCAGGCACACAGCTGCCCCAGCAGCAAGGGGACCTGGGAGTCAGGGCAGTGGGAGCTGCTGCCACTTGGAGCTCTGATGGTCCAGGGGGGCAGGCACCTCCCAGGGAATCCAGGACAGTGAGGGGCCCTGGGGGTGAGAGGGGACATTAACCCTGCTCTCCCCACCATGCCCCTGTTCTTCCCCTGAGGGGTAGCAGGAGTCACCCTGTCCCCTTCTCTCCCTGGTTCAGGGACCAACGAGGACTGAGAGGACAAGGAGGAGGAGGAGGAGGAGAAATAGGTGAACGTGGCTACAGAGGAGGCTGCTCTCAACATCATCCAAAAGTAGCTCCAGGGCAGAGAAAAGGTACAAACCTTCCCTAACTGGGCTGGGACCGAGACTGTCTTCCCCTTCCCAGCATCTGACCTCCTGCAGAGGGTCTTGCCCTGATGAACCACCACCTCTAATGGGGACCTTTCACCTACATGCTCTGGGACCTCCCAAGATGGGGGTGTTTGTCTCCTCCCTCCACAGGCACCGTCCTAGAGCCTGACTCTGCTTGTGTAGGAGTCGTGGGTGATTTGGACAATGGGCAGGTCTCCACTATCCTCCAGGGAGGCCTGAGCCCTGCAGCTGATGTGGATGGGGCAGGGAGGTCCCAGGCTAACAGGCTCTCTCTCCCCTAATCCCTCTCCTGGTAGGTGCAGGATGAGGCCCAGCAGCTCATGTTCCTTCACACCATCCACCCCACATGTCTCGCTGCACAGCAGAAAAGGCAGGACACACTGGAGCTGCACTGCTGCCCTTCTGTGAAATGAACTGGTTGAGTCTGCTCCAGTTCTCTTGTCCGTAATCAGGAGGCTAAAATGAATGAGGGATGGTCTTATGATTACAACATTGCCAGGGCTGGCTCCAGCTTTTCTGCTGCCCCAATCCGCAAAAAAAGAAAAAGAAAAAAAGAGCGGCAGCACTTCAGGAGTAACTTATTGCTAATATGGGGAAGTCCTCTGAGAAAGCCATGAATTCCTGATCATGACGTTCATCCAAGACGTCGAGAATTAAACAAAGATCAGCGAGCCTGGCAGCGAATAACCTGTTTATCAGAAGCTCCCGGGCCTCATCAGGGCCTGTCTATCACGCTGATAAGTCTCTGCCTAAATATCTAGACATATCCGTTCCCTGCTCCATCCCGAACAAGGGTCATTTTACATCACATGCTTCTCCTCTGGTGACAGGAAGCCACGGTTCCCCTGTGAGAATTCCAGGGCAGGGTGGGATTGCAGCTCCCCTCTGCTGAGGGTTGGATGGGGAACGCAGAGCTGGGTCAGGCTGACTGTGGCTATAGGCTACAGGAGACAAACGGGGGAAAGGGCCAACTATATACACTATGTACAACAGAAATTTCCAGGATGTGGTGACATTATAAATGTTGGGTTTAGATGTTTTCCAATGACACAGCTTGGTTTCACTCCAAAAGGACTTTAACCATTAAATGACATTGCATCACAAAGTGCCAACACACAGAATTTATACAATTACTTCCTGCCTAAAATTGGGATCAGACGCAGCAATTCTCACCCCAGCTCCTACATGGTCAGCCAGTTGCCTGTCACGAGACAATACTAAGAACAATTTGATTGCAGAATCGCGGATGCACCCATTCTAGGGAATGATCACTCTCACCAGTCTAGTGAAATACACCTTTATGCCGCTTGACATTCTCTCGAAGAAGTGCCGTGATGGAGAGAAACAGGCAATGTCAAAAGGACATATTAGCAAGTCACCTCGCCTATCTTGTGCCTCAATTCCCCATCCTGTAAAAGTGGGATAATGATACCATCTCGCCAAAAGGGCCCCTCTGAAGCTGCCTGCCATGCACAGAACTCTCCTATACCGTCACAGCTGCAGCACAGGCCTGCCCTCCAGAGGGAGCCCTGGCACAGCACTTCGCTGCCCAAACCAATCTACAAGCAGAAAGAAGAATTGACTACATGCGTTGTTAAACGCACAGCTACTTGCTGCAGCAGAGCTGCTCCAGCCTGCAGCCCCTGTCTGATCTGTGCCTTTTCTCAGGAGCTGTATCGCCGCTTCGGCAGTCAACCCTGCTGGCTCTTTACTCCTGTTATCCCCTAGGGATATCCTGAGCGCTGACCAGCCCTCCCTTTCACAGGTGTAAGGCACTATCCCATGTTACCATTGGGGGAAAACTGAGAGCAGTGGAGCAGTGTCTCTAGAAGTAGTGGAAGAGGCGAAAAGCAACCAGGAGTCCTAACTGCCCAGCCCCCTTTTAATAGAATTCAGACAATACAAGACGCCCAGCTCGCAGGCAGGGATGCGCTGACTTCGAAGCCCTGCTCCATGTCAGCAACAAATCCCGCGGCCAGTCCAAGTGTGCACCCACCTTGGCAGCCTGCGCAAGAAACCCCAGGTGCTCTTGTAGCATGGTCCTTAGCAGTCAGTCTCCAAGAGCCACGCAGCCCGTGGTCACGGTGCCCGCCTTGTCATGCACTCAGCCTCTTGCCTTGATTTTCCTAGCTGCAAAAACGTACTGCACAGGATGCACTAACCACCCCTCTGCTCTTGGCAAGGTGGTGCCCAGGTTACGCCAGCCCCCCCCATCGCAACCCAAGATCCCTCCGGACCAGGTTAAGAAGAGTCCTAGGGGAGGAGGGAGGCAAGCAACACCCGTGCTGGAATAGGGCTGAGAGCATGATGGCAGCCTAGCTCTGGGTTTCGAATGTTCCTGCTCTGCCACAGACTCCTGTTTGTGACTTGGGTGACACACAACTTTCTGGGCTCCAACCCCTTCTGCAGAGGGCACACAGCCTGCCCAGCCCCAACAATGCATGGAGAGGGGAGGATGCACAAGATATGGCCAGTCCTCCACGCTCACCCCAGCCTCAGTGCTTTACCGCAGAGGCTGTGGAGCCATGCAGGACGGGTGGGTGGTGGCTGTCCGATGTTCACTCCAAAGAAGAGTGGCTGAAAATCGGGCCAATGTACTGAGGGTGGGAAGCGTCAGGGACTGTACAATCCTCCCCCGACTGTCTGTGCTACCCAGCGAAGAAGGGCAGAGAACGCAGCCCTTGCCGAGTCTCCTGGTCAGGGCCACGCAAAACTAAGCAGGTGCTTGGGGCATGACGCATTGCTAGGACCTGCCCTTTCCTTTTCGTTTATCTTTTTTTTTTGTTTACTCACTCCTCCCCTCTCACAACCTGCAAACACGAGCCTACGGAGCAGCCTAGGATCCAGCCTGAACTGAGACCCCACAGGACACCTGGGAGCTTACCCCTCCTTCCTAGGGGACAGCCCTGGACAGGGAAAACACATTTCCCAGCAAATGCCCTTGGCGGCACTATCAACAGGAAAGGGAATGAGGTACGAGCCTGCTGCGAGTCGAAAGGGGTGGCGCGGTGAATGGGGAGCGAAGTGACCCAGAGCTTGCCGACAATCAGAAGACTCCCCAGACGCATTAGGATACTGGGTCACCTCACCTTGGCCTGCCCACTAAAGAAGGAATTGATGGAAAAATGACAGTGTCCCCCCTAAATAACGATCCCACTAAATTTAAATGAAAAGTAAGGGGAGGAGGCTCTGCTAGGGACGTCGGCAGCATTTAGATAGTACCACACGTAGAAGGATTTGCAACTCTTCTAGCCATGGAAGCAAATTGACTTTTCTTTTCCAGATTTTAGTACCACACTACTCCCAGTCCGGAATTGCTATTTTAAAGCTATGCTTTTAAAAAAAATTTATGTAAAAGAAAAGCGTGATATGCATTGCCAATTCCATAGAAGATCAAAATAAAGACTAATATCCTCATTTATGGAGACATCTTAACATCTCATCCAGAGATCCTCCAAACACACTGAAAATTGTTCCACTTTACTGCATGTTGTAACCATATGGGAATCGATCCTGTCTGTGTTCTGTGCACATCCAAAGCTCCTGCTGAATGACTTGCCCTGGAGCGAGTTACCAGTGACCGACGCAGGAGGGCGGGTGTGGGCGAGCCCAGGCTGGGACAGCATGGGAGTGCGGGAGAGAGCCCAGGGCTGGTGGGGCAGCCAAAATTTTTTTGCTTGGGCAGCAAAAACCTAGAGCCGCCTCTGGCTTGCCTACCGGTTCAGACCGTCTCCATGGGAGTGCTATCGCCACCATCTGCTGCGCAAGAGGGCAGCATGCTGATCAGGCGGGGAGCGCCAGCCCCCGCTGTGGGTCTGAGATGCTGCATCCAGCCCCTTCCCCCACTCCACCAAGTGGCCTCCACTCCTGACAGCACAGTCCCTCTTCCCCCATCCTGCCCCACCTGCTCGGGGCGGCAGGCCCTGCTGCCGGGGCCGCTGCCTTAACCCCTGTCTCAGTACTGGCCCTGCTCAGGCACTCAGCCATTATGGGAGGATGACTCCCCGAGCCCCACCCTGGAAAGGGGGCCCCAGGCTGCTCCCCCAGGGACTGTCAATCATTCAGTGAGGAGCCATCCCAGTCCCTCCCCGCAGTGGGGCCTGGCATGGCTACTAGGTGCGAGGTTCCTGCTGCTTGGCCCCTGCTGACCTGTCCTCCACCCCCCGAGACATCACTGAGGACAAACTGGACAAGAAGTTGTGGCCCTTTGTGTCGGACCCGGTCCCTGCCACCAGTTCCCAGGCTGCTGTCAGGTAAGGCTGAGCCTGGCTGGGCGGTGGGGAGCACAGCCCTGACATCCCCCCACCCCCAGGGTGTAGAAGCCTCTGTGCCTGGGAGGGCATGGCCAGGACCCTGCCCTCTATGGGGGAGGGGATGCCCAAGAGCCTGGAGCCCCGGACCCCTCTCACCATGTCTCCTGCCCCCCAGCAGTCCCTCAGCACACCAGGGCCCAGGCAGGAGGGAAGGGACTAGCTGAGCTTTAGACAGCACCCCCAGCCCAGAGCAGATGCCACCCTCCCCTACTTCCTCTTGCCTGCTTTGGGACTCCTGTCCCACTGCCTTGGACAGGGCCTGCCCCCCAGCCTCCTCCAGGCGTGGTGGGAAGTTTATCGGTTCGGGAGACCCTGACTGGCTCCTTGCCCCTGTCCGGTGCCGCCCAGCCTGGGACAAGTCTCGCCTCTGCAGCCCCTCTCCACCGCGTGTCTCCGGCTTCTCGGAGATGCTGGTGGCCACCATACGGAGCTGTGGGATATGGTGCTGCCTGCCGCGCACCCCTGTTCCAGGGGGTTGATTGGCTGAGCTGCCCGCGGATCAGGACCCAGGTGCTTCAGACCCGGGCGGAGGTAAGCAGGAGGGAGGCGCTGGCATGGGGCAGGCTGGTCCTGTCCTGTGCGGCACTTAGCCACGCCCGAGGCCCTACGGGGAGGTGAGGATGGGCACGGAGACGCCTGGGCTTTGTGCCAGCCCTGCCATGGACTCCCCACTGGCACATCCGAGCTAGCTTGGGGGATGTCTCTTGGCTTGGGGGCTGGGCCGCAGAGAGGGCTGGTGGTGAAGTTTCAGGCCACCAGGCCCATTGGATTGTGCCATGTGAGCCAGGCCAGGACCCCTTCGCCGGAGCAGTGGGTGATGGGTCTCTCTCTCCTTCGCCCCAGGGCCCCGACAAAGCCCACTCTCAGCTGCTGATTGTGGACCGAAGCTTCGACCTGGTGTCCCCACTGCTGCACGAACTCACCTACCAGGCCATGGCCTACGACTTGCTCGGCATTGAGAACGACACCTACAAGTAGGGCCTGGCTGCCAGCAGGGGGCACCCCGCACTCCTCCTCAGGCGGGCTGGGGGGGATGTGACCCAGGCACCTGCACTGCTCTGCAGCCCCCACGCTCGGGGGAGGGGTGCTGCAGCCTGACCCTGTCTCCCCTCCCCTGCAGGTACGAGACGACAGGGACCAGCGACTCGCGGGAGAAAGAGGCGCGGCTGGACGAAGACAACAAACTCTAGGTGCAGCTACAGCACATGCACATCACTGACATCTCCAAGTGAGCACGCTCAGCTCTGCCCCTGACACGCCCCTGTGTGCCCCGCCCATACCCTAGATATGCTCCCACGCGTGGCTGCGCTGCTGTGGCTGGCCCCAGGCAAGGCCTCTGCCCTCTAGGGGGCACTGTGCGCTGGAAGGGGCCAGGATCTCACCACCACCTCCCTCCAGGCCAACATCAAGGACCTGTCCCAGATGCTGAAGAAGATGCGCCAGTACCAGAAAGAGCTGAACAAGGTAACGGGGCTCGAGCTGTTAGTGGGCGGGGAGCAGGGCATTGAGTGGGGTTGATGGACGGTTAGGGTGCTCTGTGGGGCTGGTGAGGGACAGTAGGGACTCTCTGGGGGGCAGGGCCTGTCCTGTTGGGCAGAGCCATTTTCCCCCCAGGTGCTGTGTGGCACCATGGGCAGCAGCCTGCCCGTCAGTGCCCAGAGCTGCCCCGTTAGCCCCAGCAATGGCAGCCCTTAGGTAATGCCCACGCCTTAGAATCATAGAATATCAGGGTTGGAAGGGACCTCAGGAGGTCATCTAGTACAACCCCCTGCTTAAAACAGGACCAACTCCAACTAAATCATCTCAGCCAGGGCTTTGTCAGCATGAACCTTAAAAAAACCTCTAAGGAAGGAGATTCCACCACCTCCCTAGGTAACCATTCCAGTGCTTACACCCTTCTAGTGAAAAAGTTTTTCCTAATATCCAACCTAAACCTCCCCACTGCAACTTGAGACGTTACTCCTTGTTCTGTCTCTGGTACCTGAGAACGTCTAGATCCTCCTCTTTGGAACCCCCTTTCAGTTAGTTGAAAGCAACTATCAAATCCCCCTCATTCTTCTGCAGACTAAACAATCTCAGTTCCCTCAGCCTCTCCTCATAGGTCCTGTGCTCCAGCCCCTAATCATTTTTGTTGCCCTCCGCTGGACTCGTTCCAATTTTCCACACCTTCTTGTAGTGTGGGGCCCAAAACTGGACACAGTACTCCAGAGAGGCCTCACCAATGTCAATAGAGGGAATTCACGTCCCTCGATCTGCGGCAGTACCCCTACTTATAAGCCTAAAAAACATTAGCCTTCTTGGCAACAAGGGCACACTATTGACTCATATCGAGCTTCTCATCCACTGTAACCCCTAGGTCCTTTTCTGCAGAACTGCTTCCTAGCCATTCGGTCTCTAGTCTGTACAGTAATGGGATTCTTCGTCCTAAGTGCAGGACTCTGCACTTGTCCTTATTGAACCTCATCAGGTCTTTTGGCCCAGTCCTCTAATTTGTCTAGGTCCTGTTAGCCTACCCCTACCCTCCAGCGTATCTACCACTCCTCCCAGTTTAGTGTCATCTGCAAACTTGCTGAGAATGCAGTCCACGCCGTCCTCCAGATCATTAATGAAGATATTGAACAAAACCGCCCAGGACCACCCTTGGGCACTCTGCTTGAAACCGGCTGCCAACTAGACATGGAGCCGTTGATCACTCCCGTTGAGCCGACGATCTAGCCAGCTTTCTATCCACCTTATAGTCCATCATCCACCATACTTCTTTAACTTGCTGGCAAGAATACTGTGGGAGACCGTATCAAAAGCTTTGCTAAAGTCAAGGAATAACACATCCATTGCTTTCCCCTCATCCACAGACCCAGTTTCTCCTCACAGAAGGCAATTAGGTTAGTCAGGCATGACTTGCCTTGGTGAATCCATGCTGACTGTTGCAGATCACTTTCCTCTCTCTAAGTGCTTCAGAATTGATTCCTGAGGACCTGCTCATGATTTTTCCAGAGACTGAGGTGAGGCTGACCTGTAGTTCCCTGGATCCTCCTTTTTCCCTTTTTAAAGATGGGCATACATTAGCCTTTTTCCAGTCATCTGGGACCTCCCCGATCCCATGAGTTTTCAAAGATAATGCCAATGGCTCTGCAATCACATCCGCCAATCCTTTGCACCCTCGGATGAAGTGCATCCGGCCCCATGGACTTGTGCTCATCCAGTTTTTCTAAATAGTCCCGAACCACTTCTTTCTGCACAGAGGGCTGGTCACCTTCTCCCCATACTGTGCTGCCAGTGCAGCAGTCTGGGAGCTGACCTTGTTTGTGTGACAGAGCCTTGCTCCTGCAGCTCTCGGAGAGGGCTTGGTGGGCTTCTAAACCAGCCCGTTGGAGCCACTCCTAGTGCCACTGAGCCATGTGCCAACGGAATCTGGCCACTGGCACAGGTACCCTGACAGCTGCTGGTCTCCAAGCCCCAGCCTCGTGGTGACTAACAGAGAAACCGTGGGCTGCTTTGGAACTGCTTCCTCCTCCTGATCCTCTCCTCCGCTGCCCCCTCCACCCCAGAGAGGGGGCTGGAGGGCACTGACTTGGCCATGCAGATGTGGGTTGGGGCCTGGGCTGACCAGGTTTGTGCACGGGATGGCCTGGCTGGGTGCACCTGTTTGGTGATCATCTGGGCCTGGCCTAGGCCACATTAGGCTAGCACCCTTCAAGCCCATGCCCCTGGCGGTTCAGGAGGGGTGGGGAGGCGGGCGGCTGCTTCCCAGCCAGCTGGGGCTGCCCTGGCTGGGAGACAGCAGAGGGAGAAAATGCAGTTCCTCTCAGCAGCACTAGGGACCAGCCAGGTCAGGCACTCTCAGCCGTGCGCCCCTGCAGCCCAGACTCTGCATTGCACCTCTCCTATGCCCATACCCATCGCACCCTGCCATGGCTTTAGCAGCACTGCCAGCCTCAGAGTGCCCCAGGCTTGCGCAATATGATCCCACCAACAGGGGTTTGGAAAATGCACCAGCGTCTGTGATATGAAACCTCAGTAACAGGCACAGACGCAGGAGTGACTCAGATGATGGGGCAGAGCTGGGCATGGAACCCAGAGATCTAACCACAGCCTACTGCCTTCCCAGAGTCAGCGCAGAACCACGATTTGCCTCCCAGCCCTCTCTGCTCTGTCCATACTTCTTCCCTCATACCTGCTAATAATTGCACAGCAGCTTGCTGGGGAATGTGCTTGGAAGAGGTAGTCCTTTGAGCCCAGCAGGCCCTGTTTCCCCTGCCCCCTGCCAGCTCCTCTCTCCTCTGCTGGGCAAATGCACCGTGCTGCTGCCTGCTGTGGATGGGGTGAGACCGTGGCCTGTGATCTGCTGCTGGGGCCCAGCCCCAATCTGCTCAGCTGCAGAGCTTTCCGTCCCTGATCCCAGTGGGAATTATCAGCCACAGTTAACACCCATTTGGATATTGCTGCGCTGCTGCCAGGAGAGTGGGTGGGGATTGGAGGTGCAGAATTAAAATCCAGAGAGACACCTGCCCAGATGGGCTTGCCAGCTTCCACATGGCTGCCACCCCCCCGGGATTCCGTGTGCACCCCCAGCGCACTTGAGCAAGGGGGACCCCAGCCATACACGCTGTACCCCTCAGCCTGCCCCCAGAAGCATGAGGGGGTCGCAGCCGTGAGACAGCCGGCCATTGCCTGGTCAGTGCCAGTCGGAAGGGTGGGTCCGGCAGACAGGCCCAGCCTCTAGTCCCTCCCTGGGCAGAGGGCAGGATGCTGCCCTGGCTCTGCCATGCTCTGCTCCAGGTGCTGGTGAGGACAGCAGGAGAGGGTTGTACATGTTAGCCGAAGCTGTGGGCTTGGGGATCTGATCACTGTGCTGGCCTCAGCCCTGGGGGCTGGTGGGAATGCGGTGCTGTGACATTGCACTCTATATGATTTTATAAAAATATATAATGTAACTGGAATATGCTTCATGAAAAAGGTCTCTTGTAAGGTATCATTACAAAGCATGTAATCTACTGAGCGTGGTCATCCTATTTGTATAAATGTATCACTCTTGTATCTGAAACTAGAAATATGAAATATTCTGAGGGCATATTGTAATTATGCAATACAAATAATCACATGCTGATCTACAGAAATACTTTTGTACCGTGGGCATTCCCACTGGTTTAAGAGATTAGTCACTGAAAATGGAAGTATGTGAACTTGACATCTGCATTTAACTCATTCCCCTCATTCTTTCTGCTCAATACACACTCGGTGGTAGGTATGTCCACATAATAAGGTTATGAAGATGGGTCTATGGGAGGGTTTGACTTCCTCTACCATGGTCTGCTATTGCAGGAAGGAGGTTTGCTGGGAAGAGATGGGGTCTGTCTGTCAAGAAGGAGAAGAACATCTTCATGCACTGACTCACCAACCTTATGAGAAGAGCTTACAACTAAGTTCAGAGGGGGCAGGTGAAAAAAGCCACCAGGTGAAAAAAGGTAATCATAACAGAGGACTAGATCTTTGGGGAGAAGTAGATGTGGAAAATTGCAGTAGAATTATAGGAGAAACAAGAGGGAAATCCATGGAGGCATCTGCTTAACATCTTAGATGTCTATACACAAATACAAGGAGTAATAATAGTGGGGAATAAACGGTAAGAACTGGGAGTTTTAGTACATAAGTCAAAACTGAGCTTAATTGGCATCACAGATACTTGATGGACTAAATCTCATGACAGGAATATTAGTATAGAGGACTATAGCTTGGTCAGAAAGGACAGACAGGAAAAAAAGAGGAAGTATTGCATTGCACACTTGTTCTGAGGTCCAGAAGGAGGTGAGAAGCAGACCAGTTGAAAGTCTCTGAGTAAAGATAAAAGAGGGAAAAAACAGGGGTGATGTCCTGGTAGGGGTCTATTACAGACCACCAAATCAGGAACAGGAGGGAGATGAGGCATTTCTAGAACAAATATCAGGATCTGTGTTTTGGATATTTCTGTTAATAATGGGAGACTTTACCTACCCAGACATCTGTTGAAAAAGGAATATGGCAAAACACAAAATTATCCAGTACATTCCAGAAATGTACTGAGGACAATGCTTTGTTTCAGAAAATGGAGGAAGTAACCAGGGGGACAGCAATTTTAGACTTGATTCTGACCAACAGGGAGGAGCTGGTTGTGAAGGTAAAGGTGATTTG
>NW_027424806.1:0-2247 GCF_003597395.2 Chelonoidis abingdonii
AATTAGAACTGTTGCAACTGATAACGGCTCTTACTCCTGGCCTTTCCCATCAGCCAGCCTTTTAGGTCGATTAGAGTTCAAACATGGAAGGACTTTTGCTCATCTGAGGCCTAAACAGGGAGACTGTATATCCTTATTGCCTTTTACCTTTTAAGTTACTTAGGATTATCCTTAGTGACACCAACATCCTCACCAGCTATTTCGCAGCATGCAGGAGGCTTAGGGAGGGAGAGGGAGGTGCTGATCCATGGGGCTCACCACAGCTGATAGAGGGGCTGCTGGTGGGTTCTCCAGCCCCTGAGCACCCACAGAGTTGGCGCCTACAATGTCAGGAACAAGTCAGTCATTTACAGCATTTTTCTGTGCTGGGAACCCACCAGATTTTAGATATTATTAAGTAAGAGTATTCACAAACCAGTCAAACAAAAGAAGTTTTAAATAGCATTAGTCTTGCATTCATAAATTAAAACTATATAATTAGTACAACAGAAATTTGGCACCTAGCCACCCTGGTGATTACATTCATGTGAAACTGCACCAGTTCCTCAAGAATAAGGAATGGAAACCACAGCAGATAGATACTTATCAGCTGGAAAAGGGAAAGCTATGGTCAGTAACAAAATGGCCAACTTAAGGCCATTGGCTCTGCCAATTTTAAAGGGTCAGCCCCAGAAAGATAGCTGGGAAACAACTCCCATAAGAGGGCAACCCTGAGCTACAGAGGAAGGTGTTCTTAGCACCATGATATATTATTGTCCATACAAATCCTTTACCCCTGCTGCCCAATTTAAATAACCATAATGATTTGTAACTTCACATTTCACCATATTGGCACTCAATGCAGTGATATGTCACTGTTTCTTGTGTAACCCTTCTGACAGGTGGTGTCAGCAGTACAAAGGTCAGGTTCATATCCAAGGGCTCCTGTAAAAATTACAAAACAAAATTGGCTTGCGCCCCCACTGAGAAATCTGCAAAAACTAAATACCTCCCCAGTGTACCTCTAGGCAATACTTCTCCACCTGCAAGCACTAAGCCTGTTTATAACAACAACAACAAAGCTTCCATTAAGGGGAAAGGGAATATAGCAACAATGATTGAAAAGTATTCAAACGACAGGGAAAACAACTGCCCACAATATGTTGAGCAGTAGTCATTTGCCTCAATTTCTCACCTTGTGTTGTGAAAGTCTAATTACTTCCCTTTAACTTGCCACTCTCCCTTTTCCTCTGCTGCATCCCAATCATGATATGTTGTCTGAGGTGAGTGAAGTCCCAGAATCCAAGGGGTACACACCTCAAATGGGTGAGTGAGGCCTGTGCCACTGGCTGTTACTGCTTCTGCTGCTTGTCACTGCCTACTTTGCTGATGCCCTGATGTGTCTTGGTCTGGTCAGGTCCTATAGTGCCATGGCCACCTAGCCTACTTACTAGTAATCAGAGCTCTAGGATTTGCTGGGTGGGAGGCACCTTGACTGTGCTGCATCTCTAAGCTTGGAAGAACTTGATTTTTTAAAAATAATTTTGACAGAAAATATTGATGTTTAAGGATTTTTTGAAATACTATCAATGTAAATGTCCCCAGCTGTGCAGAATTGTGGATTTTAAACATTATTTTTATGTTTATAGTTTTTCACAGTTGTGGGAAATTATGGGAGGTTTAGAGAATGGGGCACCAGACAATAATCATAAAACAACAGTAGATGATGAGATTCAAAAGGTAAAGCTTTATAACCATTAAAACAGAGTGACATCATCATGACAAACTATATGACATAAATATCCTTAAATCAAACTTTAATAGCATTCTCAAGTTGCTTTTTTGTTACTTTGCCTATCTGTACACTTTTGATTATCAATAAAAATATTTTCCATCAGTTTGTGGGGGGGTGGTAAAAATGTTTACCAATAAAAATCTAATCCTTCCACGCATATGCTTCACCTACTGTGCTGCCTTTAGCTGCAATGCTGTGTTCTGAGGCTCCATTGCCCATCTTAGGGCTTGTCTTCACCGACAGAGCAGCACCAGAGCAGCTGCACCACTGTAGTATTTAGTGAAGATGCCACCTACGCTGACAGGAGAGCTTCTCCCATCAGCATGGGTGCACCTCGTGCCTGAGGCCAAGTCTACACCATGGTGCTGCATTGGTGCAGCTGCTCCACTGCAGCACATCTGGTGAAGACACGCTCTCCAGCTGGCATAATTACTCCACCTCTGCAAGAGGTGGAGGCTTTGTCAGTAGGAGAG
>NW_027424807.1:0-7419 GCF_003597395.2 Chelonoidis abingdonii
TAGGAGGGAGTTTAGCAAGCAAAAATGGTAAAATGGCAGTGGAGTATTACCATGGACTCAGTGGCATTTCTCCATTGGTCTGTCTGCTTTGAGGCAGGGACAATAACACGTCCTGCTGCATTCGTTATTTCACAGGGCAGTTTAGGATTTTCATTCTCACACATGGTGCACAAAGCAGGACTCAACCCTCAGTGGAAACTAAATGAGCTGCTCACAGATTCTGGCAGCCACAATGAGCCATTTGGTGTGAGAGCTCAGATCTGCCCCTGTCCCAGAGGGATCAGGTCATGTGCAAGGAGCTTGGACCACTGACCTACCAGCTCTAAACACCCAAACTTTCAGTAACTCTATTGTCAGTGCCTGTGAGGGTCCTTCTTCACTACCGGCCGTATCAGCGGGTAACAATCGATTTCTCGGGGACTGATATATTGCGTCTCATCTAGACGCACTATATCAATCCTCGAATGTCCTCCTGTCGACTCCAGTATTCCACCAACATGAATGGCGGTAACGGAGTCGACATGGGGAGCCACGGACGTCGATCTCATGTCATGAGGACGGTAAGTAACTCGAGCTAAGATACTTCGACTTCAGCTACGCTATTCACGTAGCTGAACTTGCATATCTTAGATTGATCCCCCCCACAGTGTAGACCAGCTTGGTGTGTAATTTAAACCATAAGAACTACCATACTGGGCTGGATCAAAAGCCCATCTAGCTCTGTGTTTTGTCCTCTGACAGTAGCCAATACCAGGTGCCCCAAAAAGAGTTACTCAGCTAGGCATTAATGGGAGCTGAACCCAGGATCTCCTGTTTACAAAACAAGTGCTTTAGCCAGCTAAGCCATGGTACCTGCCTGTGGCTAAAATACACTGTCTGCTCACATCTGACTCCCTGCCATCCACACCAGAGCCTGACAAGCTTTGCATGTGTTTGGATTCTGCAAAGCAGAGAAGCAGGTGACGTTTTCCTTGCAAGTTGTGTGTGTGTATGAATCTTTGGCCAGGTCTGCACTACAAAGTTATTTCAGCATCATTATATTGCTCAGGTGTGTGAAAAACACACAACGCTCCCTCGGTTGGCAGCTTGTGGCTGGTGTACAAACTGCAATGCCACATCTGGCGACGAAACTGCCCTGTTTTGGTGACAAAATAAAACCACCTCGATGAGAGGCCTAGAGCTTTTTGCAGCAATCTTAAAGCGACAAATTTTTAGCGTAAATGCTGCTGGTCATTATATCACCATAGCTGACCTCCACCAGCATCTCATAATGGCTGCCATGAACTCACCTGCCCTGCATTCCTGCTACAGAGGCTGAGCCCCTCCCCTTTCATAGCTCCAGAAGGTTCTCACAACTGAGCTGCTACCTACACTGGGATTAGGTTGATAGAACTGCATTGCCAGCCTAAGTAATGTAATTACACAAACCTAATTTTGTAGCTGAGACCTGTCCAAAGAATCACATACACACCTTGGGACCAAAATGTCACCTGCTCCTCTGCTTTACAGAAGCCAAACAAGAGCAATGCTTGTCAGAGAGTCAGGTGTGGACAGACACAATGCTTTAAGTAACACCATAACTTAGTTGGTTAAAATACCTGTTTTGTAAGCAGGAGATCCTGGGTTCCACTCCTAGTGGTGCCTTGGGGAATGGCTTTTGGGGCACTTGGTATTGGCTACTGTCAGAAGACAAGCTTCAGAGCTAGGCACTGTTAATAGAGTTACTGAAAGTTTGAGTGTTAAAAGCTGATAGATCAGTGGTCCAGTGCCGGCAATGCGGTTTTACCATTTCCACTTGCTAAACTCCCTCCCAACCTCTATAAAATTACAGTACAGATAAATGGGCTTGAGCCCAACCTCTGGGGCCCATGAGGGGCGAGGGTTTCTGAACCTAGGCTTCAGCATGAACACAAATATCTGCACCACAGCTTTTTGCCCCTCAGCTTTACGTCCAGTAGCCCAAGTCAGATGACCCAGGCCAGCCCTGCTGCCATCTGTATCCCAGGAGAGATGGACTCTACGGGTACGTCTCCATTGCAATGTAAGCCCAGGTGTGGCACGATGTGCTCAAAGCAGCACCTGGAAGCCCCATATTCACCACTCTCATATAATGATAACATGGTTTGTACAAAGTCTGCCGGGTGAGGGATCATTTCTAAAGTCTTGATCAATATCTTGTTGGGGCAGGGACAATAACACGTCCTGCTGCTTTCGTTATTTCACAGGGCAGTTTAGGATTTTCATTCTCACACACGGTCAACACCAGGACTATCCAGGGAAACTAAATCGACGCTCAAGATCTGGCAGCCACCAAGAGCAGTGGTGAAAGCCCAACTCCCCCTGTCCCAAGGATCAGGTCACTGCAAGGAGCTTGGACCACGACCTATCAGCTCTAAACACCCAAACTATGGTTGAAAGTATTGATATTGTGTCGCATGGTCGGGAAGCTAGAATTTGCTCGGTGTGTTCTGGATTGTTCAGGTGGGAAATCCCCACAGTCTTTAGGGCGACAAGAGAGCGGACTCGCTGCTGGCCCATTGAGGGTATCCACACCCCAAACATCCAGGAACGTGTCATGCGTTGCTCCCGCGATGCCAGAGACAATGACACTGCTTGATCACATCGTAGCAGGAGCTTCTCGCAAGTTGGAACAACTACAGGGGGAAGAGACATATATTGCCTCTTCCCACAACTCAGCAGCTGGAAACACGGCCTTGAGAACAAAGACTACTGAACCGATTGCAGAATCAAGAGATAATACAGTGAATACTCAACAGAGTTCCCCAAACGACTATACGTGGTTAGCGAAATTATTTCATGGGATTATGGTTTCCCGCGAGACTTGCCAACGAACAGGAGTTGGAGTTGCTCTTCAGAACGTTGCCTAGCACGCAATTCAGCGCTGTCCGCGGTTGAGGTCTATAATTTGGGCAGTCCAGGTGTTTGGGGCGAGGTGAGATTTATTAGAGCACAAAAACAAGAACGACTAGAGGATTTTCATGTTTTTAGGGAATCTGGTAATAGAATTTTATAATAGGGGAGGGGTCGAGTTTCTAAGAATCGTTTTGTTTGCAATGAACACACTGTTTGTTGTCATGGTAACAGAGGGAGATGGATTGTCTATAAAAGGGTGAAAAATAAATGTTCCGAAGAGGAAAGATTGAGCCCTGTCTGGTGCTTATGGATTAGTATACTTCACTTTCAACACTCTGGCCTCTCTCGACTGTCAGAAAAGGACAAGGAAAATCTAAGGCCAGCAGAGATAGGGGACCATCATGGATTTTAAAAACGACGGAACAGGCTGAATGAGCTCCACCTCATATCAGTAGACGGGAGAAGACTGCAGGAACACGGTGCATAGACCACACCTGCTGCTATGCAGCATGAGGGACACTTTCCATAAGACAGTTGGCTGTTGGCAGTACAAACTTAGACTAGGGATGAAATTTATTAATCCTCTGCTGATGAACTCTACGCGGTCCTGATGGGGAGGTAGGTGGTGGGAAAGCTTTCTGCTGCAATAGAAGTATGAACATCACCTAACAAAGGTCCCAACTTCACGACGGGGGCCTCTTTCATGCACGGGGCCTAAGCCACGGTCACGCACGAGCTGGAGTGGGCGCCTGTTGTTGCTGGGGAGCGGTGCAGACAGGGCAAGTGGTCAGGCAAGCGGAGCCGACCAGAGGGAGGGGGTAGGGAAGCAGGCGGCGAGTGTGCTCCCTCTCTGCCCCCATGGGGTCGCTAGGCCCTCAGGGCTCATGTGTTCCCCAATCATGCCACATTTTGAGGGACCACTGACCCTATCGTATCAGTGGGTAGTGATCCAAGCCAGAAGAAGGAAATATGCCGGCCTCGCACAGAACCATGTGAAGGGCCGAGGGGCAATGGCGGTGGCACAGGTAGCGCAAAGGCACCGAGGGCAGATAGGGTGAAGGAGTGCAGTGGCAGTGGCAGGACTACAGTAAAGGTATGGCATCATCCAGGGGCAATGGGGAAGCGCCAAAGTACAAGCTTGCCCAGGCACCATTCCCTAAGCTGGTGAGCAAACAATGGAAGACCCTCTGCAGAGAACAGAACCAAGTGTAGAAACCCCTTTGTTATTGGTTGTGCTGATGCTAGGAATGGTCAAAAAACACGGCTTCTGGGAGGCTAATTTGCCTCCTAGGCAAGCGGTGGTGGGGTTGAGGAAGCTGGGCAGTCAAGAACCAGGGGTGGGAGGTGGGGCTGTTGCTTGCTGGGAGAGGGGCTGTGCAGGACAGGGGTACTTCATGGGGCTCGATAGGCTCAAGCCCTGAGGAGCCCTGAGAATGTTCTCTGTGTTGCCCTAGGGCTGGAGGCTGAGGGTGGGTGGGGAAGAGCCTGGAGAGTGTGGGCTGAGTGGTGCTCCAAAGGGCCCTCAGGGGTGCTCCTTCCACCTCTCCTGTGGCGGGTCCCCACTGGGACCACTTCCCCCTACCACTAATCAGGGGCCATAGTGATGCCAAAAGCCCAGGGAAAGGGAGAACAAGTGCAGGGCCCCCAGCACTGGAACCTGTGAAGGGGCTGCAGGAGAGGGGCAATGGCTGGTGGCACAGGGAGTTAAGGGCAAAGGCGCACAGGAGGGGGCAGGAGTTAGGGTGAAGGAGGTGCAAGGTTGGGAGTGCAGGAGCTAGTGGTAAAGGGGGAGTGGGGATCCTCCAGGGGCAATGGGGAAGTGCCAAAGTACAAGCTTTGCCCAGGGCACCATTTTCCCCTCTAATGCTGATCTGAGCAAACAATTGGAAATGACCATTCAGTGAGAACAGAACCATAGTGTAAAAAGCCCTTTGTTAAGTGGTTGTGGCTGAGTGCTTAGGGAGAAGGGTTAAAGTGTCTTTCTGTGGAGGTTTGATTTTTGCCTCCTAGGCAAGGCTGGTGTGTGGTGTCTTCATGGCTGCACTTGCAGTGTCTGATCACCCACAGTGCCACAGGAAGCCAAGTCTAGACATATTCAGAGGCTCTATGCCAGGGTTTCTCAAACTTCCTTTCACTACAACCCCCTTCTGCCAAAAAAAAACACCTTACTACACAGCCCTTGAAAAAGGGAGAAAGCCCCTCCCCACTGGGCAGAGCAGGAGAGACTAAGCCCTGCCCCAATTAGGGGAAGGCAAAACCAGAGCTTGAGGGCTTCAGCCGTGGGTGGTGGGGCTCAGACTTTTGGTTTCAGCCGCAGGCACAAACAAGTCTAATGCCAGCCCTGGTGACCCCATTAAAACAGAGTTATGACCCACTTTGGGGTCCTGACTCACAGTTTGAGAACCACTGCTTTGTGCTCATTGGAGAGGTTTTTCCTGTGGGTGTAGTTAATCGACTTCCCTAAGAGGTGGCAGCTATGTCAGTGGGAGAAGCTATATCGGTGGGTGTGCAAGCCGTGTTGTTTACCACATTTAAGAAGTTTAATGAAATCCCATTTTTAAAACCACCTGTGGTCTGGGAATGGTAAAGGAGCTCAATGTAGCAGGGTCTGTCTTTCAAAGTTCTGGAAACCATGATTCCATGTTATTGCTGTCATGGGGGTATAGCTCAGTGGTAGAGTGCTTGACTGCTGATCAAGTGGTTCTTGGCTCAAACCCCAGTATCCTCTTATAACCTTTTTTCTTTTTTTAAAAAAGAAAATATTTTCATTTCCATTCTCCATTATGTTCAGGAGCTCCCCTGAATAGGGATCCCTGAAATGAATGTAAACACTCAACATTTTGCTGTCCAAATGCATAAAAACCTAGCAAAGCTGTCCATCAGCTGAAATCAGTTCCAATCCTCTATGTGTTTAATTTATGTTTTCATCAACTAAACAAAGGTATCATATGAATGTACATTTGCAGATCCCTCTTCTCCAGGAGCTGTGCTGTGCAGAAGAACAAGAACTACATCCAGTTGCAGTTCAGGAGTCTGATTGCAAATGTTCTGAGGGCTGGAGAAAAATGCCTGCTAGTGAGCTATGAATGAGCTCAACCTGTTTAGCTTATCAAAAGGAGATTGAAAGGTGACTTCACTGAAGTGTTGAATGGCCTTAATGGAGAGAAAAGATTGGGTATGAAAGGGCTCTTCAATCGAGCAGAGAAAGGCATAACAATACCCAGTGGCTGGAAGGTGAAAAGAGACAAATTCATATTACAAATAAGACACAAATATTCAATGGAGAGGATGATTCACCACAGGAACAATCTACCAAGGAAAGTGGAGGATTCTCCATCTCCTGATGTCATTTAATGAAGACTAGATGCCTTTATGGAATGTGTTTGCCCCAAAAGTAGCTCTTGTGTCATACAGGAGACCTGTGATAAAGAATCTCAATGGAGTGTGTTGTTTGAGATCCCAGCTCCTATTCCTTTGCAAGGCGTGTGCGCTGACTTCCCTGCCCAGCTCCGTCCTCCGTGTGCCTGGACTCTTTGCTGCTTTTACAGATCCAGCACATCTGCCCTCCCTAACCAGTCACTGCCCACCCCCGTGTGGGGGCACCAGCACTGTGCTGGGTCGTGATGGGAAATTGTCCAAGCTGACCCAGGGGAGACATGTGTGTCCCTGCTTCCTGCTGCTGGTGGGGCTGAGCCCTGCTTTGGGTGCGTGTGTGTCTGTGACACTGTTTGTTTCAAAGTGTTGCTGGGCTAACTAATTGGAAATGGCTTTGCAGGATTTGTATTCTGCAGCGACACACACACACACACAAAGGGACTCACACAATCCCAAGAACACTCATACACAACACACCCAGAGGGACATGCTAGCCCAACCCCCAAAGAGAGAAACAATCACACCCCCCAGTCACACTCACAATCACCCCCCCCACACACCATAATATTCACAATTGTGCTCAGAGACACAACTGCACACAGTTCACTCCCTCTGCTCCAAATACAAAGACCTCCTGCCCCACACAGCATGTGCCAAGGCCTGTGGAACTCACTGACACTGGGCAGCTAACAATGAGAATGATCCCCTCATGCTGGATCATCTGCTTGGCCCCCCACTCCCTCTCGGGGCATGCTGTGTGGTGTGGCTGGGGATTTTGCAATGGCCCAGCACCAGGCAACGCAGAACGGACACCACATGCCCTGCCCCGCCTCACCTGAGCTGCTCTCCAGATGCATTGGAGCCCCGCACCCCACAGCTTGGCACTCCTGCCCCGCAGGGGGTGAGCTGCAGCCCCCGCCACACTACGCAGAGGGGAGAAGGGTCAGGCCAGGCAGCCCTTGTAAGATGGGGAGATCACCACCGGGGGTCGACGGTATGGGGGCTGGACATACGGAGAAATGGTTGTCATACCAGCAGAGGGCAGCAGAGCGCGCACACACACACACACACACACACACACACACACACACAAAAAAAAAAAAGAGAAGATTACCCCTCTTTCTGAAACACCTGCTCATACCCATATCCCCTGGCTATTCTGTGCATTGA
>NW_027424807.1:10977-12101 GCF_003597395.2 Chelonoidis abingdonii
TTGTGACCACAGAGTTATATCCTGTATTTCGATAGTCTTCCAAAAACTTCATTGTAGCACCGACTTCTGCCTGCAGTACGTCAATTGACACATCTGGTGACTGAATTAATTTGCTGGTTTTATTGACGTGAAATAGTATATCGTACCACGTGTACACAGTCCAAACAAAAGGCCACATAGTAACATGGTCTAAAAGCGCACTGGCTTCTGTTGCTGTATTGCCATCTTTCTTTTCGAGCGCATATTCTCGCAAAGATGACAAAACATTGCACAATTCTTCAAGGTGATAACGCAATGGCTTCACAGCATCAATTCTCGACTCCCAACGAGTGTCCGATAATCCTTTAACAGATATTGGCATATGTTCTTGAAGTATATCCCAACGTGAAGGTGAAGAAGAAAAAATAACTTAAATTCTTTTAATCAGACCGAAAAAGTCAACGGCATATTTCGATGACTTTGCCGCGTCTGAGATCACAAGATTCTTCTTCGTGTGCTTGCTCATATCCATTTCAGTTAGGTGTGCGCGCGCCGCGTGCACGTTCGTCAGAGAAACTTTTACCCTAACAACACTTGGTGGGCCGGCAGGTCGCCCCCTGGAGTGGCGCCGCTATGGTGCCTGATATATACCCCTGCCAACCCAACCGCTCCTCAGTTCCTTCTTACCGCCCGTGTCGGTCGTTGGAACAGTGGAGCGCAGCTTAGCTGACCTCTGCTTCCCTAGCTACTCGTAGTTCTTGTGTATTTAGTTATATAGTTATAATCCTTATATATATATACATTTATCTATACTTATGCGTTTTTCTTTGCTAGCATAGTTAGTTTAACCATAGTTAGCGGGGCTAGGGGACTAGCCCCCCCCCCGCAACTGCTGCCGGATCCCATGCCCGGCTCACTGGTTCTTAGTCCATGCTTGGCCGGCCTCCGGCTGCTGCTGACAAGAGTTCCACACGACTCCTGTTTAAGGTGCCTTGGGGGATCGTATTTCACAGCTAAGTGCCCCGTTTGCAAGGCGTTTAAGCCGAGAACAAAATTGAGCGGCACTTTCTTTTCCCTCCACCTTCTGCACCGAGCGCTGGCTACTCGGCAGACAGAAGCGCCTCCTTGGCCCCAGACCCCGCCGG
>NW_027424808.1:0-1503 GCF_003597395.2 Chelonoidis abingdonii
TCCCAGTCCTGACCTCCTGACTCTCAGCTCTGACGGTGCCCCTCACTCCTGACCCGCAGCCCCTGATATCCCATCTTGACTCACTGTTCTGCCGGTGCCCCTCACTGCCAACCTGTAGCCCCTGCTATCCCAGTCCTGACTTTCACCTCTGCGGGTGCCCCTCACTCCCTATGTGCAGCCCCTGCTCTCCCAGTCCTGACATCGAAACTCACAGGTCAGACGGTGTCCCTCACTCCGACCCGCAGCCCCTGCTATCCCAGTCCTGACCTCTTGACTCACAGATCTGCTGGTGCCCCTAATTCTTGACCCACAGCTCCTCCTATCCTAGTCCTGACCTCCTGACTCACAGCTCTGCTGCTGCCCCTCACTCCAGACCTTCAACCCCTGCTATCCCAGTCCTGACCTCCTTACTCTCAGCTCTGCTGCTGCCCCTCACTCCCGACCCGCAGCCCTTGCTATCCCAGTCCCGAACTGCTGACTCACAGCTCTGACAGTGCCCCTCACTCCCGACCCGCAGCCCCTGATATCCCAGTCCTGACCTCCTGACTCTCAGCTCTGCCGGTGCCCCTCACTCCCAACCCGCAGCCTCTACTATCCCAGTCCTGACTTCCTAACTCTCATCTTCGTGGGTACCCCTCACTCCCGAATTGCAGCCCGCTATCCCAGTCCTGACCTTCTGACTCACAACACTGACGGTGCCCCTCACTCCTGACCCCCCAGCCCCTGCTCTCCCAGTTCTGACCTCCTGACTCTCAGCTCTGCTGGTGCCTCTCACTCCCAACTCACAGCCCCTACTATCCCAGTCCTGACTTCTTGACTCACAGCTCTGACAGTGCCCCTCACTCCTGACCCGCAGCCACTGCTATCCCAGTCATGACCTCCTGACTATCAGCTCTACTGGTGCCATTCACTCCCGACCTGTAACCCCTGATATCCCAGTCCTGACATCCTGACTCTGATCTCTGCTGCTGCCCCTCACAACCCAACCCGCAGCCCCTGATGTCCCAGTCCTGACCTCCTGACTCACAACTCTGCCAGTGCCCCTCACTCCCGACCCAAAGCACCTGCTATCCCGGGCCTGATCTGCTGACTCTCAGCTCTGACGGTGCCCCTCACTCCCGACCTGCAGCCCCTGCTATCCCAGTCCTGACCATCAGCTCTGCTGGTGCCACTTACTCCCGACCTGCTGTCCCTGCTATCCCAGTCCTGACATACTGAATCACAGCTCTGCCAGTGCCTCTCATTTCCAATTCCTAACCCCTTCTATCCCAAGTCTGATCTGCTGACTCTCAGCTCTGCTGGTGCCCCTCACACCCGACCTGCAGCCCCTGCTATCTCAGGGTACATCTACACTGCACGATTATTTCGAATTAGCTTAAACCGATATTACAAAACAGATCTAATAAAATCGGTTTAGCGCGTCCACAGTGGGATCCCAAAATCGATTGTTTGCATCCATGGTCCAAAGCTACCATCGATTTCAGGAGCGGTGCACTGTGGGTA
>NW_027424808.1:5049-18828 GCF_003597395.2 Chelonoidis abingdonii
TTTGGTTTTTGTTATGTCTGTGTGGGTCTGTGCAGTGTGTGATTTTCTCATTCTCTCTGTGTGTTTGTCTCTCTGTTTGAATCTTCATGTGTAAATTCACTGGAACTTTTCAAAATCTCCACAGCTTTGCCAATTTTCACCAGGAATTTTTCTCCATTAACAAATTCTCACTTATTCCCTACCAGTTGGTGACCATTGCCCCAGGGGCATGTCAAACTCAGGGTCCTGATTTCCCATTGACCCTTCCCCCTTCTATTGGGGATGGGAACTAGCCACTCAAAACCCCACTAAGTTATAGTAAAGGGCCAACAGTCCCTTACACAAGCCAGCCCTGTGAGAGTTACCAATGTCCAGAGAAGGCAACCCAAGCTTCTCCCATGGTCTAACGGGCAGCACTTAGGTCTCTAAATCCTGCAATCTGAGTTCAAATCTCAGTGGGACGTTTGTTAGCTGGTGGTAAAGACCAGGTGCTCAAAGTGCTTTCCTATCTCCAGCTATATGAGAGTGAGTCATGTAACTCCTCCCCACTAGAGCCAGGTCTGTGGTTGGGGTTCTCACTGCTTCACTTGATGCCTGTGGGTTTGGTGTTTGTGGCCACACTTTTCCTCTTGCCCACACGGCATTTGAAGAAAGGTGTGTGAGGGCCAGGCTTGATAGGCGGGAGGGAAGAAGAGTCCCAGGTGTGAGCCCAGCACACGTCTTCTCCTCTGGGCACCTAGAGCAGAGGTAGCTGGTACTGACAGCTCCAAAGGAAGCTTTATAAGCCACAGAGCAACTGAGGGCAGGGCTAGACAACGGCAGGACCATGCCTATGTGTGGCCAGCAGACAGGCAACAAGACATCCTGCCAGCCTGTTCCCTGCCCTGCCAAACACCCACTGCAGGCCACCCACAGACCAGCATGCGGGGCAGCAGCTGATGCTCTGTGGCCATTATTGAAGATGGTAGGAAAGCAGGGCCAGCCCCCCTGGTGGGTTCTCTGACCGTTCCCACTCATGGTGCTGACTTTTGCAGTGAGGCAAGAGATTTTACCCTAAGAGGCTTCCCCAGCTGGCGAGAAGCAGAGAAACACCCAGGCTCCAAAGACGCTATGTAGCAAACCCCCTCAAGCACAGGGACCGGCGCACATTTGGAAGAGGGAAACTGCTCCACATGCTGGCCCAGGCAGCCGCCCATTTTCTTTGGCAAGTCAGGAAGGGCAAAGGCTAGACTGGAAGCACCTGGGGCTCCTGCCCCAGCCTTTGTGACCCCAACCCCAACTCCTTCCAGGATCTAGCTGAAGCCAGAGCATTGGCCTGAGCGGCCAAGAAGAGGTTCCAGCCCTGAAGGGAGCAGGACTTTCAGCACAAGGTAAAACTGCAGCAACACAACAGCAAGGGACTTGAACCCACATGCTCTTTGACCACAGTCAGATGCCTTACCCATTAGGCCATGTAGTCACAGGAGCTAAGCTACTTCATGCACTCTTTGGAAAAAGGCAGACACTGTGTTTCTTGGGTCATCAACTGAGGGGGGGCTGAGTATCAGAGGGGGAGCCGTGTTAGTCTGGATCTGTAAAGCAGCAAAGAGAATCCTGTGGCACCTTATAGACTAACAGACGTTTTGGAGCATGAGCTTTCATGGTGAATACCCACTTTGTCAGATGCATGTACTGGGGGCTGAGACTTCTGGGCACAAGAAGTCGAGTTCCCAGTGAGATATGAGACTTTAATTCAATGGAGCCAAGTGCAGGACTTTGTCAGGGAGGCTCAGGCATGCGGGATTGGGGTTCCCATGCCTGAGCCTCCCTCCCGGCCGGCGCTTCCATTTAGGCAGCCTAGCAATCGCCTAGGGTGCCAGGATTATTGGTGGGCAGCGTTTTGCCGGAGGGCGGCAGGTGGCTCCGGTGGAGCTGCTGCAGTCGTGCCTGCGGACAGTTGGCTGCTCGGCTCCAGTGGACCTCCACAGGCATCGACTGCGGCAGCTCCACCAGAGCTGCGGGACCAGGGCGTGGGATGGAGAAATTGCGTGTGCCTAGGGCGCTAAAACCCCTAGCACCGGTCCTGGGGTGCAGCGGACAGGCCGGCTGTCTAGGTGCTTAGATATAGTCTCACTGAGGAGGAGGAGGAATCCTGCTGATAGGCAGTGGCTGTGCAGAAAAGAGGAGGGGTTCCTGGGACTTTTTTTGCTTACATTTGCCTGCCTGCTCGCTCTTGTGGTGAACAGTGAAAATGTTCTCAGCAAACCCAGGTAGCTCAGTTGGTAGAACATCAGATTCTTAAATCTGAGGGTCCAGAGTTCAAGCCCCAGTCTGGGTGCTCAGCTTTCAAGTTGCCTTGTGTTCCAGTACCTGAAATGCTGTTTGCAGCCACATGCAGATTCCAGAAACCATGGCCATTTCCTGGAAAGGTTCCTTCCTCAGCAATCAGAGAGAGAGGCCACATCCACAGGAACAGGTGTAGAAAGCACAATCTCTGGCTGCCATGAAGTGCTGGGGCCAGGTGCTGAGAAAGACCAGAAGGAGCAGAGAGGTGGATTGGGGAGGCAATGAGTACACAGGCAAGTGTAAGGGGAGTCTGGTCTGGCTATGTGGGGGAACTTCCCTGCTCTACCATAAGACCCTGGTGGGATTGAGCCAAGCAAAGGATCTGAGTCCCCACCCCCTTACCCAGAGGCTGCCTAACCTTGAGGACTCTCTTCTACTCTCATGTTGTGGCAGAGACCTCATAACCCTGACAAGGCTGGGCCCAGGATCCTAGGGGCTCAACTCCCAATCTTGTCATGATCACTTGAACAGGGCTATGGTGTCCCTATACTCTGGGCACTTCCCTGATCCACTCCTCATTGCATGTGCTTCAAGCAAATACCATTTATTACCCAGCAATTACTGTAAAACATAAAGAAAGATGGAAAAGGAAAACATGTCACCTGTTCTGTGGTGCAGGGAGATCACAACCAGTGTCTCTGGAGTGTCAGGGCAGGTCACAGTCTCTCCCTCACATGTCCCAGGCCCTGGCTGTGCTGCAGGGACACCACATGGGCTGGACACTTGCTCTGGCAGTGGCCACATGCTCTAGGTGACAGGCCCTTGTTCCCAGTGTCTGCCTCCCATGTAGGGATACGATCTCCCTGACCCTGAAGGTCTGGCGTGCAAGGCCTTTGCCTGGTGCATCTCCTTGTGCTGGGCCTTCTGCCAGGGTCCCCCTCACTCTCCCAAGCTGCCCACTGCACCCATCTCCAGCCCAGTGCTGCTGCGGCTCTGCCTCCATTGCCCTGGCTGCTCCTCTAGACTCTCTGGCTCCGCTTGCTGCAGCTCTTCTTCCAGCACAGATCTGCTCCCTGCAAAGCTTCTATGGCTCGTGCTGCTGCGGCTCGGCTCCCAGCATGGATCTGTCCTGGTTCTCCTGGCTGGTGCAGCTCTGCTCCCCAGCTCTTCTCAGGCTCCTGCCTCTCCCTTAGCTCTGCCCCACTCTGGCCCAGCAGTTCCAGCTCACATGGAGGATGGGACCCCCTGGCCTGGTGACTCCCTCATTACACTGCCTGGCCTGTCAGTGCGGCTAACTTGGAGCTTTGGCCTCTCCCCATTGCCCGGGGACTGTCAGTCTCAGGGTCCTGATTTCCCATTGGCCCTTCCCCTTCTATTTGGACTGGAACTAGCCAACCAAAACCCCAGTAAGTTTTAGTAAAGGACAACAGTCCCTTACATGAGCCAGCCCTGTGAGAGTCACTGATGTGCAGAGAAGCAGCTTAAGCTGTCCCATGGTGTAATGGGCAGCAACCCTCAGGATTCTCTGATCCTGCATCTGAGTTCAAATCTCAGTGGACCTTGTGTTGGCTTGTGATAAAGCCCTGTAAGCTCACGTTGCTCACTTCCTTGTCTCCAGCTGTACAAGAGCAGATCTCTCCCCTCCTGCTGGGTGACTTGCCCACTGGAGCTGGTCGTGATGGCCAAAATTGGTTGGGGCTCTAGAACTTGCTACCCTGGTTGCTGATGCCTGTGGCTTGACCAGGTGGTTGGGATTCTTGCTGTTCACATGGGCCCAAAAGTTTGGCCCTTGTGCTTCCTGCCACACTTTTCCTCTTGCCCACACAGCGTGCTTGAAGGAAGGAGTGCCAGGGCCAGGCTTCATAGTCAGGCTAGGCAGGAGGGAGCAGAGTCCCAGGCTGGAGCCCAGCACACCTCTCCTCCTCTGGGCACCTAGAGCAGAGGCGGCTGGTGCTGACAGCTCCAAGGGAAGCTTAAAAGCTACAGAGCAACCGAGGGCAGGGCCAGAGGAGGGAGGGCCATGCCTATGCATGGCCAGCAGACGGCCACAAAGACACCAGCCAGGCCTGCTCCCTGGCATGGCAACCCCCCACTGAAGACATGCTTAATCCACTTGCTGATCAGGAGGAAAACCTGTCAAAATCTGTGTGCGAGGAGAACCCGCTTGGCTCGAAGGAGCGAGGAAAAGAGCAAGTGAAAAAAATAACTTGTGAGAGAGCAAGAGAAAAACGTGAAAGGCAGAGAAAGAAATAAAGGGGAGAGAAAAAATATTAGAAAAAGAAGGAAAGAAAGGAAGAGCATGAAAGGTAGAGGGGAAAAAAGAAAGCAAGAACATACAAGCTAGAGAAGGAAAGGAATGAAAAAGAACGAATGAACCACAAGCGCTAGTTGAAGCTGGAATGGGACAGTCAGAGAAAGGACAGACTGACCTGTTAAGCAAGGCTGCACCCCAGAGTCTCCATGTTGGGGCACAGGCCCCCCATTTCCATCCTGGCCTGCTTGGGGGGGACCAAGCATAGGTGCCTATTGGCAGCCCCATGCTCTGTGGAGGGGTCGAGCCCCCCCATACCCTCAGGGCCTCTGAAAGCGGGTTCAGGCTCTGGTGAAAAAAATTTTGGGGGCCCCCCAGCAAGGGTGGAGCAGCTAAACAGGGCCAGGGAAGCCAGGCCCCAGGCCCCCTTCTGGACTGTCGGACCCTGGTAATTTGTACCGGCTTCCCCTCCCACCCCTCGTCGGCCCTGCATACCCTCCCCCCGGGATGCGGGCTCTCCCCAGTCCTGACCCCCTTCCCGCACGCTCCTGGGAATGGGGGGAAGGCGTGTGCTGAGCAGCACCGTGGGTGTCTCTCTCTGGGGCGAAGGAAGAGGATATTTTTTGTACCAGAAGGAAAGAGCAGGGCGCGGGGGCATTTGTGGAGCCGGAGCGCACACCAGAGAGAGGAACTGAACCCAGCCCAGCGTGAGCCCAGTGCCAGTTGGAGCTGAGATGCCCACACCTGGAGGACCATCTCCAGAACCTACCTTAATGGTGCCGTCCATCCCCGCTCCCGCACAAAGCTCCCCGCCTAGACCTCCCTGGACGAGGTGAGGTGGTGCATTGGCACAGGGGCTCTGTGTGTGTGTGTGCGTGCGCGCGCGCGCATCTAATTTTGGGAAGTGAAGTCACAAACTGCTGGGCTGGTTTCCTATTGGTGTGACCAATTTCTGCAAAGCTCCTCCCCCCCATCTTCTTCTTTTGGCGCTAGGGCTGGATGGCTTTCAGCACTGCCGTTGTCAAGGGCAGCGGCACAAGGGGCTCAGGGTGCAGAATCTGGCAACTGGGGGGGAGGGTGCATGGGAGGTCACTGGGATAAGAATCACATTTAGCCCTTGCACGGCAATGGTGGTGCACTCACGCACTACCACGCCTTTTAGTATCACAACTATTTATCTGCACAACAGCAGCACCTCCAGAGACCAGGACAGAATCAAGGCCCCTGTTGTGCCAGGGGCTGCACAGACACAGCGACAGTCCCTGCCCCAGCTGAGATCAGGGCCCCATTGGGTCAGGCACTGCCCAGACACAGCGAGAGACAGGCCATGCCCCAGAGAGTTTACAGGTTCCATACCCAAAAAGTGGGAAAAGAAACAGAGGCCCAGGGTCACACAGCAGCACTGAAAATAAAACCCAGGAGTCCTGGCTCCTCCTGCTCTAACCACTAGACCCCACTCTGCTCCCAGTCTTGGGGACAGAACCCAGGAGCCCTGGCTCCCCAAAAGGGTGGGAGTGGGGTCTAGTGGTTAGAGGAAAGGAAGATAGTTGTCAGGACTCCTAGGTTCCAGTCCCAGCGCTGGGGTTAGAGTGGAGTCTCGTATGTTAGCACAGGTGGGGCTGGGAGCCAGGACTCCTGGGTTCTTCCCATCCCCCCCCCCACGTATACTAGTCTTAGCAGGAGAGACTCAGAGCCGGCAGAGCATGTCTCGAAAATGCCCTTTTGCTGCGTGGTGGAAGGGATTCGTAATGGAGGTGGAGATGATACACAGGTGGAATGTCCCAGTTAAAGCAATGGGGGCAGGGTGAATAAAGCCAGCACAGATGGTAATTAAAAGCTCCATCTGGTAGATGTCGTTGCAGTAGAGATTTTATTACCTGTGCAAATTCACAGAAAAATGTCAATTACATTTGGGGCCCACAGAAAGTTAAATTGAAACATCATAATAGTTACTAAGTGGAATTGAGCTAGCAACGACTTATCCAAGACCCAGCTGCTAACTGGAGGCAGAAACGTGTAAATTCCGTGCAATCCAGAAGGCCGCTGCCCGCAAAGCGGCATGCCACCTAATTCGGCCATTACCAACAGGGCTGTCCCGCAGGCAATGTCACCTAAATCCGATTACCAGAGGACTCCGCAGGGCATTGCACCCGTCATCCGCATTAAGAGGCCGTCCCGCAGGCATGTAACACGTAATCGCATTAGGCGCAGAGGACTCCGCAGGCATGGTCCACCTAATCCGCATTACCAGAGGCCGCCCCGCCAGCGATTAACCATAATCCGCATTACCAGAGGGACCTCACCGCAAGGCATGTCACTATCGCTATTACCAGAGGACCTCCCGCAGGCATGTACCTAATCCCTACCAGAGGCCATCCGCAGGATGTCCACCTTCCGATTACCAGAGGACCTCGCAGGCATGTCACCTAATTCCGCATTCCCAGAAGGCCGTCCGCAGGCTTGCCCACCCTAATCCGATGAGGCTGTCCGCGGCATGTCACTAATCTCATTTACCAGAGGCCTCCCGCAGGCATGTCACCTATCTGCATTACCAGAGGATCCTCCCGCAGGCATGCCATAATCCGCTTACAGAGGACTCCGCGAGGCATGTCACCTAATCCGCATACGAGAGGACTCCGCAGGCATGTCACCTTATCGCATTACCAGAGGACATCCGCAGGCATGTCACTTATCATTACAGAGATCCCGCAGGCAGTCACCTTTATACGCATTACAGAAAGTACTTTTCCGCAGTTCGACATGAGTCACACCTTAAGTTATAGAGTCCATACATAAATAACCAGAAGGTAGCTTCAAGTCACCGAGGTCGCGAAATGGTTCCACGAGGTAACTCTACGCTGATAAGTTGGAGATTCAGGACAGCAGCTTTGAAGCGCTTCTATGTCAAAATACTTCCGATACCGGAAGGACACTCCCGCAGGCATGTCAATAGTCGCATTACCAGAGAACCTTCCCGCAGAACACGAACTAGTTCGAGGGTGATATAAATGTTCGTATTTTTAACGAGTGGAAAGCTCCTTCCCGAGCGGCAGTCAGACATTAATGCGCATTATACAACATAGATGAGCCATCAAGACTACGCTTCGGCACCTATATACTAACCTATCGCATTACTGGAAGGATATGGACTGCAGAGCGAGTTGTCTCCTACTTGTTGTCGATTATTCAGCAAGTACACCTCTATCTTGGCCATCGGCTTTCAGCATGCCTAATAATTCTCAATATACGAGCGGACTCGGACACTGAGGCTGTTAAAAATGCGCCATTACAAAGGATATAACGGGCTCCTGCAGACGACCAACTGTACCTTGCGGCATATACACTTAGAAGGGCATCAACATCTGTCGAGAAAAAGGCTGACTGTAAACGTCCCATTTACTAACCGCCATTACCAGAGGACCTCCCGCAAAGGCATGTCAACCTTAGGCGCATTAACCAAGAGGCCATCCCGCAGGCATGTCACCTTAAATCCGCAGTTCCAAGGACTCACCGAGCTGTCACCTAATCCGCATTAGAGGCCGTCCCGCGCATGCCACTTAACCGCATTACAGACGGCCGTCCGCGGCTGCCACCTAATCCGCATTACAGAGGACCTCCCGCAGGCATGTCAAACTAATCCATCTATTACCAGAAGGAACCTCCGCAAGGCTGTCACCTAATCCGCATTACCAGAGGACTCGCAGGCATGGTCCCTAATCCCCGCATTACAGAGGACCTCCACGGCATGGCACCTATCCGACTTTAAGAGGACTCCCGGCAGGCATTCACTAATCCGCATTACAGTGGAAAGAGGACGGAGATCTTTCAATAATATTAATAAACAAACACGACAAGCAGCCATAATGAGTAGCGCTAGAAATCATAAAATGTAATAATAGACATACGACCACTTAAGTGGCACGCACCCAACTGAAGGCTAACGAGTGCGCTGTCTCAGACACTCGCACACTTATCAGAAATCCCCCGCATTACCATAGCTGTCAGAGAGGCCAGTCCAGCGGACGAGACCTAAATGTGTCCACCAAAAAGATATATCAGGTCAGTATCCGGGCTAAAAAGTACCAAAATTGGTGCAGACGCACTCTCAATCAGAACCTAACCGCCGGCCTGTCACCTATCGACTACTCGTGTTTGCAGAAGCGAACACACTGGAAATCCCAGCAGAAACTCTTCCATCGCCCTTTCTAGTGACGATGCTATTCTGCGAGGAGGCTACTTCCCAGTGTTCTGTCCTTCGCTTGAGGACTCCGTGTTACAGTATGTAGCCGTCCCGCAGGCCTGCTCCCCCCTCATCGCATTACCGAGGATCTCAGCCCGCAAGGCAATGGAGTCTTCCCTTTATTATGTCGCGCTGTTTTAACTGTTTCCCATCCAGTCAGAGCTATAAGTCCGCAGGCATGTCCCGGAGAAGAAGAAATCATTCCGTCTAAGCTTAAGATGGACCTGTACTTCCCGCAGGCAATGTCCCTTTAAATATCGCATCCCAGAGCGCCTCCTCGACGAGTGCGAGAAGTCCAACGATGACTGCCGAGAAAGACTATAGCGGGGATAGAGCTGTCTCCAGACGGAGTAGCAGCAACAAATAAATCCATAAGACCCGGGCTGTCGGTGGGTAGGTCGCGATGACGGACAGCTTGAACGCCTATACTGGCGCTGGATACAGAAAGGTGTACATTCTAATCCGCCCATTATCGCTGAGGTCTGACGCAGGATCATTATCCCTTCCAGGCAACTCAAGGAGGACAATACCAAGACAAAATTTATATATCACCGGGTCATCCGCCTTTTCAGAGGAATCTCCCCAGCCAAGGACGGGTTGTAACTACATACGCATATATCAAGCGGGCACAAATACGTCGCCGGAGTAATTGTACTTCTATCCGCAAAATTACTCACACAAGGCAGCCCGGCACCCGCAGGCATGTCACTAATCCGCATTACCAGAGGACCTCCGCAGGCATGTCACCTAATCGCATTACCAAGAGGCCGTTCCCGCAGGCATGCACCTATCGCATTACCAGAGGCTGTCCCGCAGGCATGTCACCTATCCCATTACCAGAGGACTCCCGCAGGCATGCACCTAATCCGCATTACAGGGACCGTCCCGCAGGGCATGTCACCTAATCCGCATTACCAGAGGACCTCCCGCAGGCATGTCACCTAATCCGCATTACCAGAGGACCTCCCAAGCATGTCCACCTAATCCGCATTACCAGAGAGACCTCCCGCAGGCATGTCACCTAATCCCGCATTACCAGAGGACCTCCCGCAGGCATGTCACCTAATCCCATTACCAGAGGCCATCCACGCAGGCATGTCACTAATCGCATTACCAGAGGACCTCCCGCAGGCATGTCACTATCCGCATTACCAGAGGCTCCCGCAGCGTCAAATGCCTCCTTGGGAATCTCCTCATCGGCGTACTTGTACAGCAGGTACATAGGCACTGATCGCATTACACGAGAGGCCATCCGATGCTCAGTGTCCACCCAGATCCGCATACCAGAGGATAGCGCTCGACCCAGCGCATGCACCTAATGCCGCATTTACCCAGAGAGAGGGGTCCGAGCGGGCATGTCACCTAATCGCATTACCAGAGGACCTCCCGCAGGCATGTCACCTAATCCGCATTACCAGAGGACCTCCGCAGGCATGTCACCTATCGCATTACCAGAGGCCTCCCGCAGGCATGTCCTAATCCGCATTACCAGAGGACCTCCGAGGCATGTCACCTAATCCGCATTACAGAGGCCTCCGCAGGCATGCCTACCTAATCCGCATTACCAGAGGCCGTCCCGCAGGCATGTCACCTAATCCGCATTACAGAGGACCTCCCGCAGGCATGTCACCTAATCGCATTACCAGAGCGCCTCGCCGGCATGCCACCTAATCCGCATACAGGGCTCCCGGCATGTACCTAATCGCATTACAGGACCTCCCGCAGGCATGTCACCTATCCGCATTACCAGAGGACCTCCGCAGGCATGTCACCTAATCCGCATTCCAGAGGATCTCCCGCGGCATGTCACCTAATCCATTACCAAAGGACCTCCCGCAGGCATGTCACCTAATCCGCATTCCAGAGATCTCCGCAGGCATGTCACCTAATCCGCATTACCAGAGGCACGCTCCGCAGGCATGTCACCTAATCCGCATTACCAGAGGCTGTCCCGCAGGCATGTCACCTAATCGCATTACCAGAGGACCTCCGCAGGCATGTCACCTAATCCGCATTACCAGAGGACTCCCGCAGGCATAGCCCATATCCGCATTACCAGAGGACCTCCCGCAGGCATGTCCACTAATCCGCATTACAGAGGACTCCGCAGCATGTCACCTAATCCGCATTACAGAGGACCCCGCAGGCATGTCACCTAATCCGCTTACAGAGGACCTCCGCAGGCCATTGTCACTATAAGCATTACAGAGGCCTCCCGCAGGCATGTCACCTAATCGCATTACCAGAGGACTCCCGAGGCATGTCACCTAATCCGCATTACCAGAGGCCTCCCGCAGGCATGTCACCTAATCCGCATTACCAGAGGCTCCCGCAGGCATGGCACCTAATCCGATTACCAGGGACCTCCCGCAGGCATGTCACCTAATCCGCATTACCGAGGACTCCCGCAGCGCATTGTCACCTAACCCCGCATTACCAGAGACCTCCCGCAGGCATGCCACCTATCCGCATTACCAGAGGACCTCCCCAGGCATGTCATAATCCATTACAGAGGACCTCCGCAGGCATGTACCTAATCCGCATTACCAGAGGACTCTCCGCAGGATGTCACCTAATCCGCATTACAGAGGCCGTCCCGCAGGCATGCCACCTAATCCGCATTACCAGAGGCCGTCCCGCAGACATGTCAACCTAATCCGCATTACCAGAACCTCCCGCAGGCATGTCACCTTAATCGCATTACCAGAGGACCTCCCGAGGCATGTCACCTATCCGCATTACCAGAGATCTCCCGCAGGTATGTCGACCTCCCGCAGGCATGTCACCTAATCCGCATTACCAGAGGACCTCCCGCAGGCATGTCACCTAATCCGCATTACCAGAGGACCTCCCGCAGGCATGTCACCTAATCCGCATTACCAGAGGACCTCCCGCAGGCATGTCACCTAATCCGCATTACCAGAGAGGACCTCCCGCAGGCATGTCACCTAATCCGCATTACCAGAGGACCTCCGCAGGCATGTCACCTAATCCGCATTACCAGAGGACCTCCCGCAGGCATGTCACCTAATCCGCATTACCAGAGGACCTCCCGCAGGCATGTCACCTAATCCGCATTACAAGAGGACCTCCGCAGGCATGTCACCTAATCCGCATTACCAGAGGACCTCCCGCAGGCATGTCACCTAATCCGCATTACCAGAGGACCTCCCGCAGGCATGTCACCTAATCCGCATTACCAGATCCCGCAGGCATGTCACCTAATCCGCATTAGAGGACCTCCCGCAGGCATGTCACCTAATCCGCATTACCAGAGGACCTCCCGCAGGCATGTCACCTAATCCGCATTACCAGAGGACCTCCCGCAGGCATGTCGCATGTTCACCAATCCGCATTAAGACTCGAATACCTAAAAAAACGAATACCGAGGCCGTCCGCAGCATGCCACCTAATCCGCATTACCAGAGGACTCCCGCAGGCATGTCACCTAATCCGCATTACCAGAGGACCTCCCGCAGGCATGTCACCTAATCCGCATTACCAGAGGACCTCCCGCAGGCATGTCACCTAATCCGCATTACCAGAGGCCCCCGCAGGCATGTCACCTAATCCGCATTACCAGAGGCCTCCCGCAGGCATGTCACCTAATCCGCATTACCAGAGGACCTCCCGCAGGCATGTCACCTAATCCGCATTACCAGAGGACCTCCGCAGGCATGTCACCTAATCCGCATTACCAGAGGCCTCCCGCAGCATGTCACCTAATCCACTTACCAGAGGACCTCCCCGCAGGCATGTCACCTATCCGCATTACCAGAGGACTCCCGCAGGCATGCCACCTAATCCGCATTACCAAGAGGATCTCCACGCAGCGCAGGCATGTCACCTAATCCGCATTACCAGAGCACCTCCTGCAGGCATGTCACCTAATCCGCATTACCAGAGGATCTCCCGCAGGCATGCCACCTAATCCGCATTACCAGAGGACCTCCTGCAGGCATGTCACCTAATCCGCATTACCAGAGGACCTCCTGCAGGAATGCTGCTGAAGGCAGCCTGACTGCCACTCTCACAGTGACTGGCAGGCTGCCCCCCGCAGCTTGCCGTCCCAGGCAAGCGCTTGCTGCGCTGGTGTCTGGAGCCGCCCCTGTCCCTGACCCAGGGCAGAGGACATTGGAAGCTGAACATCCAGAACTTGCAAGATAAAGGAGCAGGGGGGCGAGGCCTGGCGGTGTTGGCAGAACAGGAGAGCATCAGAGGGTCCTATGGCAACCAGGGGACTGATGGAAGTCGGTGAGGGAGGAGTTGGCGGCTTTGTTCCAGCAATCAGGCAAACACTGCAACATCAAAGAAACCAATGGTGCCAAGTCCTGCAGCGTCGCCTGTGGGATTTCCACAAGCCTATCCAGGCTGGGAAGCCAGTCAGCCTGTGAATATACGACTGGATGAAGTGACAGCTGGCCAAGTTCCAGGAGATGAGGCTGCAGCTGGCCGATATGAGTGAGAGCACTGAGTGAAGGGAGGGGCAGCCTCCCCTGACATTTTTGCAGCCTGCAGGGAATGGAGACCAAGCAGGGGGATGTGGGGACTCAGGGCAGGACCCGCGGATGCCATAGTGCAGGGCCACAGTCGCTGCAGGAGGAGAGAGAGAGTCCTGTGCGAGGAAGCTGCTGGTGGGAAGCAATAAGTGCAGGGTGCAAACCAGCCAGCCGAGAGACACGGGGTCTAGAAAACAAAATAGCAGCAGGTTCCATGGTGTAACTGGCAGCACTCAGGACTTTGAATCCTGGAATCTGAGTTCAAATCTCAGTGGGACCTCCTGGAGATATTGTGGTTTGCTGCAAAGCCTTGGAGCTCAATGTATGTGGTTACTCTCTATCTGTGTGAACTGAAGCTTTTTTCCTCCTCCTCCTGGGTCACTGATGCCCATTGCAGATAGGTCTTTGGTCCAGCTGGCAGCTATAGGGTGGGGTCCTAGTACTTAACTGTCTGGCTAGAGATTCCTGCGGGTTGACCTGATGGTTGGGTTTCTTGCTGCTTCACCTGATGTCCACAACTTTGGTCCCTGTAGCTGCAGCTCTTC